>NW_026525142.1:37500-207500 GCF_943734705.1 Anopheles coustani | reverse complement strand
CGAGGCCACTTGCATGGTAGCAAGCGTTGTGATACAATGGCCCTACCGGGCAAACACTTTGGGTTCGCAAGGACTTGGAGTGCCGGGACGGGTTGGCGGATCCAACACTCTGGGTACCTCCGGGTACTTGGGGTTGGTTGAGGACTTGGTGAACAAACACTTGTTGTACACTCTCCGGATGTACTTCGGGTGTCACCTGTTGTCCGAGGCCACTTGCATGGTAGCAAGCGTTGTGATACAATGGCCCTACCGGGCAAACACTTTGGGTTCGCAAGGACTTGGAGTGCCGGGACGGGTTTGCGGATCCAACACTCTGGGTACCTCCGGGTACTTGGGGTTGGTTGAGGACTTGGTGAACAAACACTTGATATACACTCTTCGGATGTACTTCGGGTATCGCCTGTTGTCCGAGACCACTTGCATGGTTAGCAAGCGTTGTGGTCTAATGGCCCTACCGGGCAAACACTTTGGGTTCGCGAGGACTTAGAGTGCTGGTAGTGGTTGGCGGACCCAACACTCTGGGTACCTCCGGGTACTTGGGGTTGGTTGAGGACTTGGTGAACAAACACTTGTTGTACACTCTCCGGATGTACTTCGGGTGTCACCTGTTGTCCGAGACCACTTGCATGGTTAGCAAGCGTTGTGGTCTAATGGCCCTACCGGGCAAATACTTTGGGTTCGCGAGGACTTAGAGTGCTGGTAGTGGTTGGCGGACCCAACACTCTGGGTACCTCCGGGTACTTGGGGTTGGTTGAGAACTTGGTGAAGATACCCCTGTCACCTTGTTCGAGGCCACTTGCATGGTCGCAAGCGTTGTGATACAATGGCCCTACCGGGCAAACACTTTGGGTTCGCAAGGACTTGGAGTGCCGGGACGGGTTGGCGGATCCAACACTCTGGGTACCTCCGGGTACTTGGGGTTGGTTGAGGACTTGGTGAGCAAACACTTGATATACGTTCTTCGGATGTACTTCGGGTGTCACCTGTTGTCCGAGGCCACTTGCATGGTCAACGGTTGAGGTGGTGATGGCGGGTCGGTGCTGTAGGGTGCCGGCCTGTTGGCTGCCTTGGCCGGGTTGGTTGGTTAACACTTGATTGAGCTTGCACCCGAGGGTAATGGCACTTGAAGGTGGGTACCGGCCGGCTGACCTGGTGTGATGGTTGGTTGGTGAACACTTGGCGGTACTTGCACTTGGCTGTGCTTGGACTTGAAGGTGGGATCCGGCTGGCCTAGGCCATTGGTGGTTGGTTGGTTGGTTAGCCCTTAGCTGGGCTGGCTGGCTGGCTGGCCATCGGTGGTGTGGTGTGTTGGGCGGTTGGTGAACACTTGGCGGTACTTGCACTTGGCTGTGCTTGGACTTGAAGGTGGGATCCGGCTGGCCTAGGCCATTGGTGGTTGGTTGGTGGGTTAGCCCTTAGTTGGGCTGGCTGGCTGGCTGGCCATCGGTGGTGTGGTGTGGTGTGGTGTGTGGAGTCGAGCATCGCGCGCCGTTGCCTTCTTCGGAGTGTTGTGGGTACGCAAGTGCTTGCAGTGCAAAGAGGTTGGTGATGGAGTGACATTGCCTTCACCATGGAGTTGCGGGTACTTAGGTACTTGCAAGGAGATGGTGGTATGGTGGTGTTGCGTGTGTGGTGTTCGATTAGAAAGATATAATTTCTAAGTCCGGATTAGTGCTGTCAGTGGGGCCGCCGCTAACAGGTCCTGCACGGCCACCGTGGGGCTTGACTTGGCGCTATTCCGGACTTGGGGCGATCACGATGTCCCCGTGCGGGACTTAGAAGATGGAAGAACACAAGTACCCTTATCCCATGACTTGTGAGCGATTGGCATACGTTACCACATGAAGAGAAAAATTGGCTAAGTCCCGGATCCATATTATTTGAAGAGAAAAATCGGCTAAGTCCCGGATCCATATTATATGAAGAGAAAAATCGGCTAAGTCCAGGATCCATATCATATGAAGAGAAATATCGGCTAAGTCCAGGATCCATATATAATAACCTAATAATCGGCTAAGTCCAGGATCCGTATTATATGAAGAGAAAAATCGGCTAAGTCCAGGATCCATATATAATAACCTAATAATCGGCTAAGTCCAGGATCCATATTATATGAAGAGAAAAATCGGCTAAGTCCAGGATCCATATATAATAACCTAATAATCGGCTAAGTCCAGGATCCATATAATATGAAGAGAAAAATCGGCTAAGTCCCAGATTGGGTCTGTCAGACATACACTTTCAAGTTACCACACAAGCAAGCAAGATGGCCTATTGATGGATCCATATGATATGAAGAGAAAAATCGGCTAAGTCCGAGATCGGGTCTGTCAGACATACACTATCAAGTTACCACACAAGCAAGCAAGATGGCCTAGTGATGGATCCATATGATATGAAGAGAAAAATTGGCTAAGTCCAGGATCCATATAATATGAAGAGAAAAATCGGCTAAGTCCCAGATTGGGTCTGTCAGACATACACTTTCAAGTTACCACACAAGCAAGCAAGTTGGCCTATTGATGGATCCATATGATATGAAGAGAAAAATCGGCTAAGTCCGAGATTGGGTCTGTCAGAATTACACTTCCAAGTTACCACACAAGCAAACAGGATGGCCTAGTGATGGATCCATATAATATGAAGAGAAAAATCGGCTAAGTCCGAGATTGGGTCTGTCAGAAATACACTTCCAAGTTACCACGCAAGCAAGCAAGATGGCCTAGTGATGGATCCATATGATATGAAGAGAAAAATCGGCTAAGTCCGAGATTGGGTCTGTCGGAAATACACTTCCAAGTTACCACACAAGCAAGCAAGATGGCCATATGATGGATCCATATGATATGACGAGAAAAATCGGCTAAGTCCCAGATTGGGTCTGTCAGAAATACACTTCCAAGTTACCACACAAGCAAGCAAGATGGCCTAGTGATGGATCCATATGATATGAAGAGAAAAATCGGCTAAGTCCAGGATCCATATAATATGAAGAGAAAAATCGGCTAAGTCCCAGATTGGGTCTGTCAGAAATACACTTCCAAGTTACCACACAAGCAAGCAAGATGGCCTAGTGATGGATCCATATGATATGAAGAGAAAAATCGGCTAAGTCCAGGATCCATATAATATGAAGAGAAAAATCGGCTAAGTCCCAGATTGGGTCTGTCAGAAATACACTTCCAAGTTACCACACAAGCAAGCAAGATGGCCTAGTGATGGATCCATATGATATGAAGAGAAAAATCGGCTAAGTCCAGGATCCATATAATATGAAGAGAAAAATCGGCTAAGTCCCAGATTGGGTCTGTCAGAAATACACTTCCAAGTTACCACACAAGCAAGCAAGATGGCCTAGTGATGGATCCATATGATATGACGAGAAAAATCGGCTAAGTCCCAGATTGGGTCTGTCTGAAATACACTTCCAAGTTACCACACAAGCAAGCAAGATGTCCTAGTGATGGATCCATATGATATGAAGAGAAAAATCGGCTAAGTCCGAGATTGGGTCTGTCAGAAATACACTATCAAGTTACCACACAAGCAAGCAACATGGTCTAGTGATGGATCCATATAATATGAAGAGAAAAATCGGCTAAGTCCGAGATTGGTTCTGTCGGAAATACACTATCAAGTTACCACATGAGCAAGCAAGTTACCACATGAAGAGAAAGCCGGCAAAGTCCGGGAATGTTACCACATGAACTGGAAAATGGGCAACAACCTACCTTCACAGGGAACGTGAATAACTAAGGCTGTAGACATCGGATCGACAAGCCAAAGACTGATATGGAAAGGAAATGAGTAGTACTAGCTTTCCTGAGAGTTGCAGAGCTTAGACTGCATATGAACGGAAGTTATTAAGCGTCAAAGTCAGAAAAGTTGCCCGAAGGAACACAAGTTCCAACTTAGAGCATGAATACCGCCTAGACGGTAAGAGGTACGGCCAGGCTGAGGAATAAGAAAATGTTGGCCAACATGTTCCCTAACTATCCCCCGAAGACCGCAAAGCAATCCAACATCAACCAAGAAAGTTATAGCCCGATCAAGGAAACACCTACTTTGCACCGATATTGCACCAAATACATGTACCAAGCACCTTCGGTTGCATACCTGCAGGGGCTTACCATAGTAGGCCATGGAAGACCGATATACCGAACATAATCACTTTCTATCTCCTCGGGTGTTGGAGATAGCGCTTTGCGGTAAAAGAACGAAAGTTAGACCATATCTTGGTGCATCTTTTTGCCCGAGAACACAAGACCCTATCTACCAAGGCAAGAAAGTTGTGTGGGGACAAAATGTCCAAAAGTGCCCAAAGTGGCACACTTGAACCATATATTCGAGAAAAACACAAGTGTGGGCCCGAGCTAGCAAGTTGAAGTGTTCTGACCGTCAGTAGCCCTAGTCAAGGCGCACTTATCATTATATGGGGCCAAAGCGCCAGCTAGTCTTCAAGTGGGCCATATGGGTGTTCTAAGGTTTGCACCCAAATGAGGAAAAAACAGGGTAAGGTACGGTGTACCTCGAATAACTCGGGCTGTGGATGGCCGAGCAAGACAAACGACATAGCGTTGGAAAGGTCTTGATGAGACCTAACTACCCTGAGAGTTTGAAGGCAAAGACTTGAACGACCGAGAAGTTATTAAGTGCACAAGTGGTGAAGTTGCACCAAAGTCCGTGTTACCCGAAGTGGTACACGAACACCCAATATTCGACCAAAACACAAGTTTGCGCACGAGCTAGCGAGCTACATTGTTCTGACCGTCAGTAGCTCTTACCAAGACACGCATTTGATTATATGAGGCCAAGCCGCTAGCTCGACTCGAAGTCGGTCATATGGTTGGTTGATGGTTTGGACCGACCACGTGGTGTACCAAGTTGTGGTATTTTTCATGAATTATAACTCGGTCAGTTTACCACCGAGCGACAAGTTACGGCGTGATTTGGAATGGTCTTGAGTGGGACTATCTAGGAAAAATATGAACAAAAAATCACAAAGTACATGGACGAAGCTATTAGCGGAACATAGAGGAAAATGGTACCTTAGTCGAAGGAAATGGGACTTGGACCAAGAATACCACCAAGTTAATGAAGAGATAGCATGTCGACGTGGAACAATTAAAAGTTGGTAAAGGTAATACCAACATAAAAGTATATGGGGCCAAGGCGCTAGCTTGCCTCTAAAGTGGCGATATGGGTGGTTCAAGGTTTGCACCCAAGTATGGCCAAAACTGGTATAGGTACCTTTCATGAATTATAACTCAGGCTGTATGGCACTTAGCGACAAGTTTCGATGTGATTTGGAATGATCTTGAGTGGGACTATTTAGGAAAAATGTAAGTAAAAAATCAGCATGTCTATGGATGAACCTATTAGCGAAACATAGAGCAAATTGGTACCAAAAACTATGGAAATGGGACTTGTACCAAGAATACCGGCAAGTTGGAGAAGAGATAGCAAGTTGGCGTAGAACATTTATATCTTGGTGGTCATAAGGCCAACAAAAAAGTATATGGGGCCAAGGTGCTGGCTGGCCTCCAAAGTGGAGATATGGGCGATCCAAAGTTTGTACCCAAGTACGAACAAGTATGGAAAAAACAGGGTAAGGTACCAAGTACCATTAATAACTTCGGCTGTAGATGGCCGAGCAAGACAAACGGCATACCGATGGAAAGGTCTTGGGGAGACCTATCTACCCTAAAAGTTTCATGAGGCTGAGTTGAAAGACCACGGAGATATTAGGTGATGATGGTCCAATTCGGGGACCAAGTCGCAGGAAATGGCACTTGACCAAAATCACCCTTGGAAGGTGAATACCGGCTTACCGGTAAGAGATAGCGACTTGGCGTAGAATATTCATAAGTTGGGCGTGTAGAGACGCAACTTTCATTATATGGGGGCAACCCGGTCAGGGTGCTCCAAGTCGGTCGTTTGGTCGGTTTATGGTTTGGGCCGACCACGTGGTGTACCAAGTTGAGGTACCTTTCATGAATTATAACTCGGTCAGTTTGCCACCGAGCAACAAGCTACGATGTGATTTGGAATGGTCCTTAGTAGGACTATTTGGGAAAAATACAAACAGAAAATCAGCTTGTCTATGGGCGAAGCTATTAGTGAAACATATGGCAAAATGGGTCCGAAAACGAATGAAATGGGACTTGGACCAAGAATAACGGCAAGTTGGAGAAGAGATAGCAAGTTTACGTAGAACAACTATATTTGGTGCATGGTATGACCAACAAAAAAGTATATGGGGCCAAGGTGCTGGCTGGCCTCCAAAGTGGAGATATGGGCGATCCAAAGTTTGTACCCAAGTACGAACAAGTATGGAAAAAACAGGGTAAGGTACCAAGTACC
Organism: Anopheles coustani; assembly: GCF_943734705.1. NCBI lineage: Eukaryota > Metazoa > Arthropoda > Insecta > Diptera > Culicidae > Anopheles > Anopheles coustani. Next base: position 201,137 of record NW_026525142.1, on the reverse strand, counting down.
ATTAATAACTTCGGCTGTAGATGGCCGAGCAAGACAAACGGCATACCGTTGGAAAGGTCTTGGGGAGACCTATCTACCCTGAAAGTTTCATGAGGCTGAGTTGAAAGACCACGGAGATATTAGGTGATGATGGTATAATTCGGGGACCAAGTCGCAGGAAATGGCACTTGACCAAAATCACCCTTGGAAGGTGAATACCGGCTTACCGGTAAGAGATAGCGACTTGGCGTAGAATATTCATAAGTTGGGCGTGTAGAGACGCAACTTTCATTATATGGGGGCAACCCGGTCAGGGTGCTCCAAGTCGGTCGTTTGGTCGGTTTATGGTTTGGGCCGACCACGTGGTGTACCAAGGTGAGGTACCTTTCATGAATTATAACTCGGTCAGTTTGCCACCGAGCGACAAGTTGCGGTGTGTTTTGGAATGGTCCTGAGTGGGACTATCAAGGAAAAATACAAGTAGAAAATCAGCTTGTCCATGGCCGAAGCTATTAGTGAAACATATAGCAAAATGGGTCCAAAAACGAATGAAATGGGACTTGGACCAAGAATAACGGCAAGTTGGAGAAGAGATAGCAAGTTGGCGTAGAACAATTATATTTGGTGCATGGTATGACCAACAAAAAAGTATATGAGGCCAAGGTGCTGGCTGGCCTCCAAAGTGGAGATATGGGCGATCCAAAGTTTGTACCCAAGTATGGCAAAAACTGGTAGAGGTACCTTTCATGAATTACTGCTCAGGCTGTATGGCACTTAGCGGGACGCTTGGCTCTGGTATGGAAAAGTCTTGAGTGGGACTATCAAGGAAAAATACGAACAAAAAATCACCATGTCCACGGACGAAGGTATTAGCGAAACTTAGAGCGAAATTGCGACCAAGTCGCTGGAAATGGCCCTTGGACCAAGTATACCGTCAAGGCGGTACGAGATAGCGAGTTGACGTGGAATATTTATAAGTTTGTCTCCACGAGACGAAAGTTTAGTTATATGGGGCCAACCCGCTCAGGGTTGTCCAAGTCGGTCATATGGCTGATCGAAATTTTCGACCAAGTACTGAGAAAACAGGGTAAGGTACCGTGTACCTCGAATAACTTTGGCTGTAGATGTCCGAGCGAGGCAAACGGCATAGCGTTGGAAAGGTCTTGAGGTGTTCTAGGCACCCTGAAAGTTTGAAAAGGCTATCTGGAAAACTCGTGGAGATATTAGAGAAACATTGGGCCCAAAAGATACCAAGTCGCAGGAAATGGGCCCTCCAAGAACACCCTAAAATCCCAATTACGGCTAAGTTGCAGGCCAGCTAGCGAAGTGAAATGTTCTAGGCATAACTAGAACACGTTAATGCGCAACTTTTTGAATCAGAACTTTTTTCGATATCTGGCCCCCAAAGGGGGGATATGGGCGATCAAAGGATTTTTCCAAGTTTCGGTACTTTTTACGGTATCGCTCATAGCTCCGGCTGTATGCAAGCAAATGACAATCTAAGACATGATTTGGAAAGGTATTGAGCAGTACTAACTTACGTTAGAACACAGCGAAGCGCTATCGGTTCATGGCAAGGCCGATATAAGCAGTCAAAGATGAAAAATGTTGACAAAATGAACAAAAATTACCTTGGTACGCGAATAGTGGCCAGGGATGAAGAGGTACGAAGGTGGTGGGGAATAATTATAATTAGGAATTGGTACGATCTATAAATTTGCCGAAGACCGCAAAGCGCTCAGACCCATAGAAAGTGTCCATTTGGGCCGAACAGTGCGTGCAAAGAGGTGAAAAAGCAAAAATTGCACTTTGTGGGGCGATTTGCGGGGGGAAGGAGGGGTCGGAGGGGTAAATGTCTCATGGCCAAAAAGTCTTATCTCATCAAGATCTAAAACATTGCCGAAGACCGCAAAGCGCTAGCTCGCAATCGAAAAATCGCGATTTTGAAAATTTTCTAAGTGTTGGGCCCCCTAAGGAAAGGTAACAAAAATCACCTTTGGTCCCAATTTTGAGCATGAAGGAGTCGTTTCCGAGGCATGGTGTCTTCGGCAAAAAGTTTCATCTACTCGAGTACTTACGACTAGTCAAATAAAAAATTGAGAAACACAAACGGTATGGCTATGCCGAAGCTCGATACACCCGAAAAAATAAAAAAAAAGTCGAAAATGTCGAAAAATGAGAAAACCCTATATTCGTACTCTACTCGAGCCCTAAATATTGAAAAGTGAAACCCGCGATCGATTTGGAACAAAAAATTGACCTAGGCAAACTTGTATGACGGTTTGCACCTTTGAAAAATCTGGTAAGTGTATTTTAGACAGACTTGAAAAAAGTCGCCCCGAGTCCCCTTACGTTGAAAATCCGAAAAAGTCGAAATTGTTGAAAATGTTAAAAAGCCTCTTTTGGTGGTCCATGGCACCACTAGATATTGAAAAGTGAGGTCCGCGGCCAATCCGGAAGAAAAAGTTAGCTAGGCAAACTTGTATGTCGGTCGATACAAAAAACGGCTCGGTGAGTGTATTTTCGACAGGCTTCAAAAAACAATCCTTTCTCCATACAATTTCAATCGATTTTTAAAATTTCGAGATAGCGCTTTGGTTTCTTCGGCAATAATGTAGAAATCGGGTTTTTAAACACATTTTACTTTTGGGTTTTTTTCGATCCGTCGCTTGGTTCGCCCGCAATCGCGAGAAAACGAAAAAACACGTTTACAAAATTCCGGACGAATTTTGTGAACGCCGTCCATACATTTTCAATCGATTTTTAAAATTTCGAGATAGCGCTTTGGTGTCTTCGGCAATAATGTAGAAATCGGGTTTTTAAACACATTTTACTTTTGGGTTTTTTTCGATCCGTCGCTTGGTTCGCCCGCAATCGCGAGAAAACGAAAAAACACGTTTACAAAATTCCGGACGAATTTTGTGAACGCCGTCCATACATTTTCGATCGATTTTTAAAATTTCGAGATAGCGCTTTGGTGTCTTCGGCAATAATGTAGAAATCGGGTTTTTAAACACATTTTACTTTTGGGTTTTTTTCGATCCGTCGCTTGGTTCGCCCGCAATCGCGAGAAAACGAAAAAACACGTTTACAAAATTCGTCCGGAATTTTGTGATCGCCGTCCATACATTTTCGATCGATTTTTAAAATTTCGAGATAGCGCTTTGGTGTCTTCGGCAATAATGTAGAAATCGGGTTTTTAAACACATTTTACTTTTGGGTTTTTTTCGATCCGACGCTTAGTTCGCCCGCAATTGAGAGAAAACGGAAAAACACGTTTACAAAATTCCGGACGAATTTTGTGAACGCCGTCCATACATTTTCGATCGATTTTTAAAATTTCGAGATAGCGCTTTGGTGTCTTCGGCAATAATGTAGAAATCGGGTTTTTAAACACATTTTACTTTTGGGTTTTTTTCGATCCGTCGCTTAGTTCGCCCGCAATTGAGAGAAAACGGAAAAACACGTTTACAAAATTCGTCCGGAATTGTGTGAACGCTCTCCATACATTTTCACCTTTGGGTCGTGAATACCGGCTGACCGATAAGAGATAGCGACTTGTCGTAGAATATTTATATGTTGGACGTTGGAAGACGCAACTTTCATTATATGGGAGCAACCCGGTCAGGGTGCTCCAAGTCGGTCGTTTGGTCGGTTTATGGTTTGGGCCGACCATGTGCTGTAGCAGGTAGAGGTACCTTTCATGAATTATAACTCGGTCAGTTTGCCACCGAGCGACAAGTTGCGGTTTGATTTGGAATGGTATTGAAAGGATCTATTACGGAAAAATACGAATAGAAAATCAGCATGTTGGTGGGCGAAGCTATTAGTGAAACATAGAGCAACAAGGGTCCAAAAACGAATGAAATGGGACTTGAACCAAGAATAACGGCAAGTTGGAGACGAGGTAGCAAGTTGGCGTAGAATATTTATAAATTGTGCATAATATGACCAACAAAAAAGTATATGGGGACAAGGCGGTAGCTGGCCCCCAAAGTGGAGATATGGGTGATTCATGTTTTGCACCCAAGTACGAACAAGTATGGTGAAAACAGGGTAAGGTAAAAAGTACCATGAATAACTTCGGCTGTCGATGGCCGAGCGAGGCAAAGCGCATATCGTTGGAAAGGTCTTGGGGAGACCTATCTACCCTGAAAGTTTCATGAGGCTGAGTTGAAAGACCACGGAGATATTAGGTGATGATGGTCCAATTCGGGGACCAAGTCGCAGGAAATGGCACTTGACCAAAACCACCCTTGAAAGGTGATTACCGGCTGACCGGTAAGAGATAGCGACTTGACGTAGAATATTCATACGTTGGGCGGGTCGAGACGCAACTTTCCTTATATGGAAGCAACCCGGTCAGGGTGCTCCAGTCGGTCGTTTGGTCGGTTTATGGTTTGGGCCGACCACGTGGTGTACCAAGGTGAGGTACCTTTCATGAATTATAACTCGGTCAGTTTGCCACCGAGCGACAAGTTGCGGTGTGTTTTGGAATGGTCCTGAGTGGAACTATTAAGGAAAAATACGAACAGAAAATCAGCATGTTGGTGGGCGAAGCTATTAGTGAAACATAGAGCAACAAGGGTCCAAAAACGAATGAAATGGGACTTGAACCAAGAATAACGGCAAGTTGGAGACGAGGTAGCAAGTTGGCGTAGAATATTTATAAACTGTGCATAATATGACCAACAAAAAAGTATATGGGGACAAGGCGGTAGCTGGCCCCCAAAGTGGAGATATGGGTGATTCATGTTTTGCACCCAAGTACGAACAAGTATGGTGAAAACAGGGTAAGGTACCAAGTACCATGAATAACTTCGGCTGTAGATGGCCTAGCGAGGCAAATCACATACCGTTGGAAAGGTCTTGGGGAGACCTATCTACCCTGAAAGTTTCATGAGGCTGAGTTGAAAGACCACGGAGATATTAGGTGATGATGGTCCAATTCGGGGACCAAGTCGCAGGAAATGGCACTTGACCAAAACCACCCTTGAAAGGTGATTACCGGCTGACCGGTAAGAGATAGCGACTTGGCGTAGAATATTCATACGTTGGGCGGGTCGAGACGCAACTTTCCTTATATGGAAGCAACCCGGTCAGGGTGCTCCAAGTCGGTCGTTTGGTCGGTTTATGGTTTGGGCCGACCACGTGGTGTACCAAGGTGAGGTACCTTTCATGAATTATAACTCGGTCAGTTTGCCACCGAGCGACAAGTTGCGGTGTGTTTTGGAATGGTCCTGAGTGGAACTATTAAGGAAAAATACGAACAGAAAATCAGCATGTTGGTGGGCGAAGCTATTAGTGAAACATAGAGCAACAAGGGTCCAAAAACGAATGAAATGGGACTTGAACCAAGAATAACGGCAAGTTGGAGACGAGGTAGCAAGTTGGCGTAGAATATTTATAAACTGTGCATAATATGACCAACAAAAAAGTATATGGGGACAAGGCGGTAGCTGGCCCCCAAAGTGGAGATATGGGTGATTCATGTTTTGCACCCAAGTACGAACAAGTATGGTGAAAACAGGGTAAGGTACCAAGTACCATGAATAACTTCGGCTGTGGATGGCCTAGCGAGGCAAATCACATACCGTTGGAAAGGTCTTGGGGAGACCTATCTACCCTGAAAGTTTCATGAGGCTGAGTTGAAAGACCACGGAGATATTAGGTGATGATGGTCCAATTCGGGGACCAAGTCGCAGGAAATGGCACTTGACCAAAATCACCTTTGAAAGGTGAATACCGGCTGACCGGTAAGAGATAGCGACTTGGCGTAGAATATTCATACGTTGGGTGGGTATAGACGCAAATTTCATTATATGGGAGCAACCCGATCAGGGTGCTGCAAGTCGGTCGTTTGGTCGGTTTATGTTTTGGGCCGACCATGTGCTGTACCAGGTAGAGGTACCTTTCATGAATTATAACTCGGTCAGTTTGCCACCGAGCGACGAGTTGCGGGGTGTTTTGGAATGGTCTTGAGTGGAACTATCAAGGAAAAATAAAAATAGAAAATCAGCTTGTCCATGGCCGAAGCTATTAGTGAATCATATAGCAAAATGGGTCCAAAAACGAACGAAATGGGACTTGTACCAAGAATAACGGCAAGTTGGAGAAGAGATAGCAAGTTGGCGTAGAACAATTATAAACTGTGCATGGTATGACCAACAAAAAAGTATATTTGGCCCAGGCGGTAGCTGGCCTCCAAAGTGGAGATATGGGTGATTCATGGCTTGCACCCAAGTATGGCAAAAACTGGTAGAGGTACCTTTCATGAATTATAACTCAGGCTGTATGGCACTTAGCGGGACGCTTGACTCTGGTATGGAATAGTCCTGAGTGGGACTATCAAGGAAAAATACGAACAAAAAATAACCATGTCCACGGACGAAGGTATTAGCGAAACTTAGAGCGAAATTGCGACCAAAACGCTGGAAATGGCCCTTGAACCAAGTATACCGTCAAGGCGGTACGAGATAGCGAGTTGACGTAGAACATTTATAAGTTTGCCTTTACGAGACAAAAGTTTAGTTATATGGGGTCAACCCGCCCAGGGTTGTCCAAGTCGGTCATATGGCTGATCGAAATTTTCGACCAAGTACTGAGAAAACAGGGTAAGGTACCAAGTACCTCGAATAACTTCGGCTGTAGATGTCCGAGCGAAGCAAACGGCATAGCGTTGGAAAGGTCTTGAAGTGCTCTAAACACCCTGAAAGTATGAGAACGCTATCTGGAAAACTCGTGGAGATATTGGCAACATAGGGCCCAAAAGATACCAAGTCGCAGGAAATGGGCCCTCCAAGAACACCCTAAAATCCCAATTACGGCTAAGTTGCAGGCCAGCTAGCGAAGTGAAATGTTCTAGACATAACTAGAACACGTTGATGCGCAACTTTTTGAATCAGAACTTTTTTCGATATCTGGCCCCCAAAGGGGGGATATGGGCGATCCAAGGATTTTTCCAAGTTTCGGTACTTTTTACGGTATCGCTCATAGCTCCGGCTGTATGCAAGCAAATGACAATCTAAGAAATGATTTGGAAAGGATAAGAGTAGTACTAACTTACGATAGTACACAGCGAAGCGCTATCGGTTCATGGCAAGGCCGATATAAGCAGTCAAAAATGAAAAATGTTGACAAAATGAACAAAAATTACCTAGGTACGCGAATAGTGGCCAGGGATGAAGAGGTACGAAGGTAGGGTGGAATAGTTATAATTAGTAATTGGTACGATCTATAAATTTGCCGAAGACCGCAAAGCGCTCAGACCCATAGAAAGTGTCCATTTGGGCCGAACAGTGCGTGCAAAGAGGTGAAAAAGCAAAAATTGCACTTTGTGGGGCGATTTGCGGGGGGAAGGAGGGGTCGGAGGGGTAAATGTCTCATGGCCAAAAAGTCTTATCTCATCAAGATCTAAAACATTGCCGAAGACCGCAAAGCGCTAGCTCGCAATCGAAAAATCGCGATTTTGAAAATTTTCTAAGTGTTGGGCCCCCTAAGGAAAAGTAACAAAAATCACCTTTGGCCCCAATTTTGAGCATGAAGGAGTCGTTACCGAGGCATGGTGTCTTCGGCAAAAAGTTTCATCTACTCGAGTACTTACGACTAGTCAAATAAAAAATTGAGAAACACAAACGGTATGGCTATGCCGAAGCTCGATACACCCGAAAAAATCAAAAAAAAGTCGAAAATGTCGAAAAATGAGAAAACCCTATATTCGTACTCTACTCGAGCCCTAAATATTGAAAAGTGAAACCCGCGATCGATTTGGAACAAAAAATTGACCTAGGCAAAAATGTATGACGTTCCGCACCTTTGAAAAATCTGGTAAGTGTATTTTAGACAGACTCGAAAAAAGTCGCCCCGAGTCCCCTTACGTTGAAAATCCGAAAAAGTCGAAATTGTTGAAAATGTTAAAAAGCCTCTTTTGGTGGTCCATGGCACCACTAGATATTGAAAAGTGAGGTCCGCGGCCAATCCGGAAGAAAAAGTTAGCTAGGCAAACTTGTATGTCGGTCGATACAAAAAACGGCTCGGTGAGTGTATTTTCGACAGGCTTCAAAAAACAATCCTTTCTCCATACAATTTCAATCGATTTTTAAAATTTCGAGATAGCGCTTTGGTGTCTTCGGCAATAATGTAGAAATCGGGTTTTTAAACACATTTTACTTTTGGGTTTTTTTCGATCCGTCGCTTGGTTCGCCCGCAATCGCGAGAAAACGAAAAAACACGTTTACAAAATTCCGGACGAATTTTGTGAACGCCGTCCATACATTTTCGATCGATTTTTAAAATTTCGAGATAGCGCTTTGGTGTCTTCGGCAATAATGTAGAAATCGGGTTTTTAAACACATTTTACTTTTGGGTTTTTTTCGATCCGACGCATAGTTCGCGCGCACTCGAGAGAAAACCGAAAAACACGTTTACAAAATTCCGGACGAATTTTGTGATCGCCGTCCATACATTTTCGATCGATTTTTAAAATTTCGAGATAGCGCTTTGGTTTCTTCGGCAATAATGTAGAAATCGGGTTTTTAAACACATTTTACTTTTGGGTTTTTTTCGATCCGTCGCTTGGTTCGCCCGCAATCGCGAGAAAACGAAAAAACACGTTTACAAAATTCCGGACGAATTTTGTGAACGCCGTCCATACATTTTCGATCGATTTTTAAAATTTCGAGATAGCGCTTTGGTGTCTTCGGCAATAATGTAGAAATCGGGTTTTTAAACACATTTTACTTTTGGGTTTTTTTCGATCCGACGCATAGTTCGCGCGCAATCGAGAGAAAACGGAAAAACACGTTTACAAAATTCGTCCGGAATTTTGTGAACGCTCTCCATACATTTTCACCTTTGGGTCGTGAATACCGGCTGACCGATAAGAGATAGCGACTTGTCGTAGAATATTTATATGTTGGACGTTGGAAGACGCAACTTTCATTGTATGGGAGCAACCCGGTCAGGGTGCTCCAAGTCGGTCGTTTGGTCGGTTTATGGTTTGGGCCGACCATGTGCTGTAGCAGGTAGAGGTACCTTTCATGAATTATAACTCGGTCAGTTTGCCACCGAGCGACAAGTTGCGGTTTGATTTGGAATGGTATTGAAAGGAACTATTACGGAAAAATACGAATGGAAAATCAGCATGTTGGTGGGCGAAGCTATTAGTGAAACATAGAGCAACAAGGGTCCAAAAACGAATGAAATGGGACTTGAACCAAGAATAACGGCAAGTTGGAGACGAGGTAGCAAGTTGGCGTAGAATATTTATAAACTGTGCATAATATGACCAACAAAAAAGTATATGGGGACAAGGCGGTAGCTGGCCCCCAAAGTGGAGATATGGGTGATTCATGTTTTGCACCCAAGTACGAACAAGTATGGTGAAAACAGGGTAAGGTACCAAGTACCATGAATAACTTCGGCTGTGGATGGCCTAGCGAGGCAAATCACATACCGTTGGAAAGGTCTTGGGGAGACCTATCTACCCTGAAAGTTTCATGAGGCTGAGTTGAGAGACCACGGAGATATTAGGTGATGATGGTCCAATTCGGGGACCAAGTCGCAGGAAATGGCACTTGACCAAAATCACCTTTGAAAGGTGAATACCGGCTGACCGGTAAGAGATAGCGACTTGGCGTAGAATATTCATACGTTGGGTGGATATAGACGCAAATTTCATTATATGGGAGCAACCCGATCAGGGTGCTGCAAGTCGGTCGTTTGGTCGGTTTATGTTTTGGGCCGACCATGTGCTGTACCAGGTAGAGGTACCTTTCATGAATTATAACTCGGTCAGTTTGCCACCGAGCGACGAGTTGCGGGGTGTTTTGGAATGGTCTTGAGTGGAACTATCAAGGAAAAATAAAAATAGAAAATCAGCTTGTCCATGGCCGAAGCTATTAGTGAATCATATAGCAAAATGGGTCCAAAAACGAACGAAATGGGACTTGTACCAAGAATAACGGCAAGTTGGAGAAGAGATAGCAAGTTGGCGTAGAACAATTATAAACTGTGCATGGTATGACCAACAAAAAAGTATATTTGGCCCAGGCGGTAGCTGGCCTCCAAAGTGGAGATATGGGTGATTCATGGCTTGCACCCAAGTATGGCAAAAACTGGTAGAGGTACCTTTCATGAATTATAACTCAGGCTGTATGGCACTTAGCGGGACGCTTGACTCTGGTATGGAATAGTCCTGAGTGGGACTATCAAGGAAAAATACGAACAAAAAATAACCATGTCCACGGACGAAGGTATTAGCGAAACTTAGAGCGAAATTGCGACCAAAACGCTGGAAATGGCCCTTGAACCAAGTATACCGTCAAGGCGGTACGAGATAGCGAGTTGACGTAGAACATTTATAAGTTTGCCTTTACGAGACAAAAGTTTAGTTATATGGGGTCAACCCGCCCAGGGTTGTCCAAGTCGGTCATATGGCTGATCGAAATTTTCGACCAAGTACTGAGAAAACAGGGTAAGGTACCAAGTACCTCGAATAACTTCGGCTGTAGATGTCCGAGCGAAGCAAACGGCATAGCGTTGGAAAGGTCTTGAAGTGCTCTAAACACCCTGAAAGTATGAGAACGCTATCTGGAAAACTCGTGGAGATATTGGCAACATAGGGCCCAAAAGATACCAAGTCGCAGGAAATGGGCCCTCCAAGAACACCCTAAAATCCCAATTACGGCTAAGTTGCAGGCCAGCTAGCGAAGTGAAATGTTCTAGACATAACTAGAACACGTTGATGCGCAACTTTTTGAATCAGAACTTTTTTCGATATCTGGCCCCCAAAGGGGGGATATGGGCGATCCAAGGATTTTTCCAAGTTTCGGTACTTTTTACGGTATCGCTCATAGCTCCGGCTGTATGCAAGCAAATGACAATCTAAGAAATGATTTGGAAAGGATAAGAGTAGTACTAACTTACGATAGTACACAGCGAAGCGCTATCGGTTCATGGCAAGGCCGATATAAGCAGTCAAAAATGAAAAATGTTGACAAAATGAACAAAAATTACCTATGTACGCGAATAGTGGCCAGGGATGAAGAGGTACGAAGGTAGGGTGGAATAGTTATAATTAGTAATTGGTACGATCTATAAATTTGCCGAAGACCGCAAAGCGCTCAGACCCATAGAAAGTGTCCATTTGGGCCGAACAGTGCGTGCAAAGAGGTGAAAAAGCAAAAATTGCACTTTGTGGGGCGATTTGCGGGGGGAAGGAGGGGTCGGAGGGGTAAATGTCTCATGGCCAAAAAGTCTTATCTCATCAAGATCTAAAACATTGCCGAAGACCGCAAAGCGCTAGCTCGCAATCGAAAAATCGCGATTTTGAAAATTTTCTAAGTGTTGGGCCCCCTAAGGAAAAGTAACAAAAATCACCTTTGGCCCCAATTTTGAGCATGAAGGAGTCGTTTCCGAGGCATGGTGTCTTCGGCAAAAAGTTTCATCTACTCGAGTACTTACGACTAGTCAAATAAAAAATTGAGAAACACAAACGGTATGGCTATGCCGAAGCTCGATACACCCGAAAAAATCAAAAAAAAGTCGAAAATGTCGAAAAATGAGAAAACCCTATATTCGTACTCTACTCGAGCCCTAAATATTGAAAAGTGAAACCCGCGATCGATTTGGAACAAAAAATTGACCTAGGCAAAAATGTATGACGTTCCGCACCTTTGAAAAATCTGGTAAGTGTATTTTAGACAGACTCGAAAAAAGTCGCCCCGAGTCCCCTTACGTTGAAAATCCGAAAAAGTCGAAATTGTTGAAAATGTTAAAAAGCCTCTTTTGGTGGTCCATGGCACCACTAGATATTGAAAAGTGAGGTCCGCGGCCAATCCGGAAGAAAAAGTTAGCTAGGCAAACTTGTATGTCGGTCGATACAAAAAACGGCTCGGTGAGTGTATTTTCGACAGGCTTCAAAAAACAATCCTTTCTCCATACAATTTCAATCGATTTTAAAAATTTCGAGATAGCGCTTTGGTGTCTTCGGCAATAATGTAGAAATCGGGTTTTTAAACACATTTTACTTTTGGGTTTTTTTCGATCCGTCGCTTGGTTCGCCCGCAATCGCGAGAAAACGAAAAAACACGTTTACAAAATTCCGGACGAATTTTGTGAACGCCGTCCATACATTTTCGATCGATTTTTAAAATTTCGAGATAGCGCTTTGGTGTCTTCGGCAATAATGTAGAAATCGGGTTTTTAAACACATTTTACTTTTGGGTTTTTTTCGATCCGACGCATAGTTCGCGCGCAATCGAGAGAAAACCGAAAAACACGTTTACAAAATTCCGGACGAATTTTGTGATCGCCGTCCATACATTTTCGATCGATTTTTAAAATTTCGAGATAGCGCTTTGGTTTCTTCGGCAATAATGTAGAAATCGGGTTTTTAAACACATTTTACTTTTGGGTTTTTTTCGATCCGTCGCTTGGTTCGCCCGCAATCGCGAGAAAACGAAAAAACACGTTTACAAAATTCCGGACGAATTTTGTGAACGCCGTCCATACATTTTCGATCGATTTTTAAAATTTCGAGATAGCGCTTTGGTGTCTTCGGCAATAATGTAGAAATCGGGTTTTTAAACACATTTTACTTTTGGGTTTTTTTCGATCCGACGCATAGTTCGCGCGCAATCGAGAGAAAACGGAAAAACACGTTTACAAAATTCGTCCGGAATTTTGTGAACGCTCTCCATACATTTTCACCTTTGGGTCGTGAATACCGGCTGACCGATAAGAGATAGCGACTTGTCGTAGAATATTTATATGTTGGACGTTGGAAGACGCAACTTTCATTGTATGGGAGCAACCCGGTCAGGGTGCTCCAAGTCGGTCGTTTGGTCGGTTTATGGTTTGGGCCGACCATGTGCTGTAGCAGGTAGAGGTACCTTTCATGAATTATAACTCGGTCAGTTTGCCACCGAGCGACAAGTTGCGGTTTGATTTGGAATGGTATTGAAAGGAACTATTACGGAAAAATACGAATGGAAAATCAGCATGTTGGTGGGCGAAGCTATTAGTGAAACATAGAGCAACAAGGGTCCAAAAACGAATGAAATGGGACTTGAACCAAGAATAACGGCAAGTTGGAGACGAGGTAGCAAGTTGGCGTAGAATATTTATAAATTGTGCATAATATGACCAACAAAAAAGTATATGGGGACAAGGCGGTAGCTGGCCGCCAAAGTGGAGATATGGGTGATTCATGTTTTGCACCCAAGTACGAACAAGTATGGTGAAAACAGGGTAAGGTACCAAGTACCATGAATAACTTCGGCTGTCGATGGCCGAGCGAGGCAAAGCGCATATCGTTGGAAAGGTCTTGGGGAGACCTATCTACCCTGAAAGTTTCATGAGGCTGAGTTGAAAGACCACGGAGATATTAGGTGATGATGGTCCAATTCGGGGACCAAGTCGCAGGAAATGGCACTTGACCAAAACCACCCTTGAAAGGTGATTACCGGCTGACCGGTAAGAGATAGCGACTTGGCGTAGAATATTCATACGTTGGGCGGGTCGATACGCAACTTTCCTTATATGGAAGCAACCCGGTCAGGGTGCTCCAAGTCGGTCGTTTGGTCGGTTTATGGTTTGGGCCGACCACGTGGTGTACCAGGTTGAGGTACCTTTCATGAATTATAACTCGGTCAGTTTACCACCGAGCGACAAGTTGCGGTGTGTTTTGGAATGGTCCTGAGTGGAACTATTAGGGAAAAATACGAACAGAAAATCAGCGTGTTGGTGGGCGAAGCTATTAGTGAAACATAGAGCAACAAGGGTCCAAAAACGAATGAAATGGGACTTGAACCAAGAATAACGGCAAGTTGGAGACGAGGTAGCAAGTTGGCGTAGAATATTTATAAATTGTGCATAATATGACCAACAAAAAAGTATGTGGGGACAAGGCGGTAGCTGGCCCCCAAAGTGGAGATATGGGTGATTCATGTTTTGCACCCAAGTACGAACAAGTATGGTGAAAACAGGGTAAGGTACCAAGTACCATGAATAACTTCGGCTTTAGATGGCCTAGCGAGGCAAATGACATACCGTTGGAAAGGTCTCGGGGAGATCTATCTACCCTGAAAGTTTCATGAGGCTGAGTTGAAAGACCACGGAGATATTAGGTGATGATGGTCCAATTCGGGGACCAAGTCGCAGGAAATGGCACTTGAAAAAAATCACCCTTGAAAGGTGAATACCGGCTGAACGGTGAGAGATAGCGACTTGGCGTAGAATATTCATACGTTTGGCAGGTAAAGACGCAACTTTCATTATATGGGAGCAACCCGGTCAGGGTGCTCCAAGTCGGTCGTTTGGTCGGTTTATGGTTTGGGCCGACCATGTGCTGTACCAGGTAGAGGTACCTTTCATGAATTATAACTCGGTCAGTTTGCCACCGAGCGACAAGTTACGCTGTGATTTGGAATGGTCTTGAGTGGAACTATTACGGAAAAATACGAATAGAAAATCAGCATGTTGGTGGGCGAAGCTATTAGTGAAACATAGAGCAACAAGGGTCCAAAAACGAATGAAATGGGACTTGAACCAAGAATAACGGCAAGTTGGAGACGAGGTAGCAAGTTGGCGTAGAATATTTATAAATTGTGCATAATATGACCAACAAAAAAGTATATGGGGACAAGGCGGTAGCTGGCCCCCAAAGTGGAGATATGGGTGATTCATGTTTTGCACCCAAGTACGAACAAGTATGGTGAAAACAGGGTAAGGTACCAAGTACCATGAATAACTTCGGCTGTAGATGGCCTAGCGAGGCAAAGCGCATATCGTTGGAAAGGTCTTGGGGAGACCTATCTACCCTGAAAGTTTCATGAGGCTGAGTTGAAAGACCACGGAGATATTAGGTGATGATGGTCCAATTCGGGGACCAAGTCGCAGGAAATGGCACTTGACCAAAACCACCCTTGAAAGGTGATTACCGGCTGACCGGTAAGAGATAGCGACTTGGCGTAGAATATTCATACGTTGGGCGGGTCGAGACGCAACTTTCCTTATATGGAAGCAACCCGGTCAGGGTGCTCCAAGTCGGTCGTTTGGTCGGTTTATGGTTTGGGCCGACCACGTGGTGTACCAAGGTGAGGTACCTTTCATGAATTATAACTCGGTCAGTTTGCCACCGAGCGACAAGTTGCGGTGTGTTTTGGAATGGTCCTGAGTGGAACTATTAGGGAAAAATACGAACAGAAAATCAGCATGTTGGTGGGCGAAGCTATTAGTGAAACATAGAGCAACAAGGGTCCAAAAACGAATGAAATGGGACTTGAACCAAGAATAACGGCAAGTTGGAGACGAGGTAGCAAGTTGGCGTAGAATATTTATAAACTGTGCATGGTATGACCAACAAAAAAGTATATAGGGACAAGGCGGTAGCTGGCCCCCAAAGTGGAGATATGGGTGATTCATGTTTTGCACCCAAGTACGAACAAGTATGGTGAAAACAGGGTAGGGTACCAAGTACCATGAATAACTTCGGCTGTAGATGGCCTAGCGAGGCAAATCACATACCGTTGGAAAGGTCTTGGGGAGACCTATCTACCCTGAAAGTTTCATGAGGCTGAGTTGAAAGACCACGGAGATATTAGGTGATGATGGTCCAATTCGGGGACCAAGTCGCAGGAAATGGCACTTGACCAAAACCACCCTTGAAAGGTGATTACCGGCTGACCGGTAAGAGATAGCGACTTGGCGTAGAATATTCATACGTTGGGCGGGTCGAGACGCAACTTTCCTTATATGGAAGCAACCCGGTCAGGGTGCTCCAAGTCGGTCGTTTGGTCGGTTTATGGTTTGGGCCGACCACGTGGTGTACCAAGGTGAGGTACCTTTCATGAATTATAACTCGGTCAGTTTGCCACCGAGCGACAAGTTGCGGTGTGTTTTGGAATGGTCCTGAGTGGAACTATTAAGGAAAAATACGAACAGAAAATCAGCATGTTGGTGGGCGAAGCTATTAGTGAAACATAGAGCAACAAGGGTCCAAAAACGAATGAAATGGGACTTGAACCAAGAATAACGGCAAGTTGGAGACGAGGTAGCAAGTTGGCGTAGAATATTTATAAACTGTGCATAATATGACCAACAAAAAAGTATATGGGGACAAGGCGGTAGCTGGCCTCCAAAGTGGAGATATGGGTGATTCATGTTTTGCACCCAAGTACGAACAAGTATGGTAAAAACAGGGTAAGGTACCAAGTACCATGAATAACTTCGGCTGTAGATGGCCTAGCGAGACAATTTCTATATCGTTGGAAAGGTCTTGGGGAGACCTATCTACCCTGAAAGTTTCATGAGGCTGAGTTGAAAGATCACGGAGATATTAGGTGATGATGGTCCAATTCGGGGACCAAGTCGCAGGAAATGGCACTTGACCAAAATCACCCTTGAAAGGTGATTACCGGCTGACCGGTAAGAGATAGCGACTTGGCGTGGAATATTCATACGTTAAGCGGGTAGAGACGCAACTTTCATTATATGGAAGCAACCCGGTCAGGGTGCTCCAAGTCGGTCGTTTGGTCGGTTTATGATTTGGGCCGACCATGTGCTGTACCAGGTAGAGGTACCTTTCATGAATTATAACTCGGTCAGTTTGCCACCGAGCGACAAGTTGCGTTGTGTTTTGGAATGATCTTAAGTGGGACTATCAAGGAAAAATACAAATAAAAAATCAGCTTGTCAATGGCCGAAGCTATTAGTGAAACATATAGCAAAATGGTCCGAAAACGAATGAAATGGGACTTGGACCAAGAATAACGGCAAGTTGGAGAAGAGATAGCAAGTTGGCGTAGAACAATTATATTTGGTGCATGGTATGACCAACAAAAAAGTATATGAGGCCAAGGTGCTGGCTGGCCTCCAAAGTGGAGATATGGGCGATCCAAAGTTTGTACCCAAGTACGAACAAGTATGGAAAAAACAGGGTAAGGTACCAAGTACCATTAATAACTTCGGCTGTAGATGGCCGAGCAAGACAAACGGCATACCGTTGGAAAGGTCTTGGGGAGACCTATCTACCCTGAAAGTTTCATGAGGCTGAGTTGAAAGACCACG
The DNA here is from genome assembly GCF_943734705.1 of Anopheles coustani. NCBI lineage: Eukaryota > Metazoa > Arthropoda > Insecta > Diptera > Culicidae > Anopheles > Anopheles coustani. The sequence goes on along the minus strand of NW_026525142.1, from coordinate 184,088 downwards.
GAGATATTAGGTGATGATGGTCCAATTCGGGGACCAAGTCGCAGGAAATGGCACTTGACCAAAACCACCCTAGAAAGGTGAATACCGGCTGACCGGTAAGAGAAAGCGACTTGGCGTAGAATATTCATACGTTTGGCAGGTATAGACGCATCTTTCATTATATGGGGGCAACCCGGTCAGGGTGCTTCAAGTCGGTCGTTTGGTCGGTTTATGTTTTGGGCCGACCACGTGGTGTACCAAATTGAGGTACCTTTCATGAATTATAACTCGGTCAGTTTGCCACCGAGCGACGAGTTGCGGGGTGTTTTGGAATGATTTTGAGTGGAACTATCAAGGAAAAATAAAAATAGAAAATCAGCTTGTCCATGGCCGAAGCTATTAGTGAATCATATAGCAAAATGGGTCCAAAAACGAACGAAATGGGACTTGGACCAAGAATAACGGCAAGTTGGAGAAGAGATAGCTAGTTGGCGTAGAACAATTATAAACTGTGCATGGTATGACCAACAAAAAAGTATATGTGGCCCAGGCGGTAGCTGGCCTCCAAAGTGGAGATATGGGTGATTCATGGTTTGCACCCAAGTATGGCAAAAACTGGTAGAGGTACCTTTCATGAATTATAACTCAGGCTGTATGGCACTTAGCGGGACGCTTGACTCTGGTATGGAATAGTCCTGAGTGGGACTATCAAGGAAAAATACGAACAAAAAATAACCATGTCCACGGACGAAGGTATTAGCGAAACTTAGAGCGAAATTGCGACCAAGTCGCTGGAAATGGCCCTTGAACCAAGTATACCGTCAAGGCGGTACGAGATAGCGAGTTGACGTAGAACATTTATAAGTTTGCCTTTACGAGACAAAAGTTTAGTTATATGGGGTAACCCGCCCAGGGTTGTCCAAGTCGGTCATATGGCTGATCGAAATTTTCGACCAAGTACTGAGAAAACAGGGTAAGGTACCAAGTACCTCGAATAACTTCGGCTGTAGATGTCCGAGCGAAGCAAACGGCATAGCGTTGGAAAGGTCTTGAAGTGCTCTAAACACTTTGAAAGTATGAGAACGCTATCTGGAAAACTCCTGGAGATATTAGCGAAACATAGGGCCCAAAAGATACCAAGTCGCAGGAAATGGGCCCTCCAAGAACACCCTAAAATCCCAATTACGGCTAAGTTGCAGGCCAGCTAGCGAAGTGAAATGTTCTAGACATAACTAGAACACGTTGATGCGCAACTTTTTGAATCAGAACTTTTTTCGATATCTGGCCCCCAAAGGGGGGATATGGGCGATCCAACGATTTTTCCAAGTTTCGGTACTTTTTACGGTATCGCTCATAGCTCCGGCTGTATGCAAGCAAATGGCAATCTAAGACATGATTTGAAAAGGTATTGAGTAGTACTAACTTACGTTAGAACACAGCGAAGCGCTATCGGTTCATGGCAAGGCCGATATAAGCAGTCAAAAATGAAAAATGTTGACAAAATGAACAAAAATTACCTTGGTACGCGAATAGCGGCCAGGGATGAAGAGGTACGAAGGTAGGGTGGAATAATTATAATTAGGAATTGGTACGATCTATAAGTTTGCCGAAGACCGCAAAGCGCTCAGACCCATAGAAAGTGGCCATTTGGGCCGAACAGTGCGTGCAAAGAGGTGAAAAAGCAAAAATTGCACTTTGTGGGGCGATTTGCGGGGGGAAGGAGGGGTCGGAGGGGTAAATGTCTCATGGCCAAAAAGTCTTATCTCATCAAGATCTAAAGCATTGCCGAAGACCGCAAAGCGCTAGCTCGCAATCGAAAAATCGCGATTTTGAAAATTTTCTAAGTGTTGGGCCCCCTAAGGAAAGGTAACAAAAATCACCTTTGGCCCCAATTTTGAGCATGAAGGAGTCGTTTCCGAGGCATGGTGTCTTCGGCAAAAAGTTTCATCTACTCGAGTACTTACGACTAGTCAAATAAAAAATTGAGAAACACAAACGGTATGGCTATGCCGAAGCTCGATACACCCGAAAAAATCCCAAAAAAGTCGAAAATGTCGAAAAATGAGAAAACCCTATATTCGTACTCTACTCGAGCCCTAAATATTGAAAAGTGAAACCCGCGATCGATTTGGAACAAAAAATTGACCTAGGCAAAGTTGTAGGACGGTCCGCACCTTTGAAAAATCTGGTAAGTGTATTTTAGACAGACTCGGAAAAAGTCGCCCCGAGTCCCCTTACGTTGAAAATCCGAAAAAGTCGAAATTGTTGAAAATGTTAAAAAGCCTCTTTTGGTGGTCCATGGCACCACTAGATATTGAAAAGTGAGGTCCGCGGCCAATCCGGAAGAAAAAGTTAGCTAGGCAAACTTGTATGTCGGTCGATACAAAAAACGGCTCGGTGAGTGTATTTTCGACAGGCTTCAAAAAACAATCCTTTCTCCATAAAATTTCAATCGATTTTTAAAATTTCGAGATAGCGCTTTGGTGTCTTCGGCAATAATGTAGAAATCGGGTTTTTAAACACATTTTACTTTTGGGTTTTTTTCGATCCGTCGCTTGGTTCGCCCGCAATCGCGAGAAAACGAAAAAACACGTTTACAAAATTCCGGACGAATTTTGTGAACGCCGTCCATACATTTTCGATCGATTTTTAAAATTTCGAGATAGCGCTTTGGTGTCTTCGGCAATAATGTAGAAATCGGGTTTTTAAACACATTTTACTTTTGGGTTTTTTTCGATCCGACGCTTAGTTCGCCCGCAATCGCAAGAAAACAAAAAAACACGTTTACAAAATTCTGGACGAATTTTGTGAACGCCGTCCATACATTTTCGATCGATTTTTAAAATTTCGAGATAGCGCTTTGGTGTCTTCGGCAATAATGTAGAAATCGGGTTTTTAAACACATTTTACTTTTGGGTTTTTTTCGATCCGTCGCTTGGTTCGCCCGCAATCGCGAGAAAACGAAAAAACACGTTTACAAAATTCCGGACGAATTTTGTGAACGCCGTCCATACATTTTCGATCGATTTTTAAAATTTCGAGATAGCGCTTTGGTGTCTTCGGCAATAATGTAGAAATCGGGTTTTTAAACACATTTTACTTTTGGGTTTTTTTCGATCCGTCGCTTGGTTCGCCCGCAATCGCGAGAAAACGAAAAAACACGTTTACAAAATTCCGGACGAATTTTGTGAACGCCGTCCATACATTTTCGATCGATTTTTAAAATTTCGAGATAGCGCTTTGGTGTCTTCGGCAATAATGTAGAAATCGGGTTTTTAAACACATTTTACTTTTGGGTTTTTTTCGATCCGTCGCTTGGTTCGCCCGCAATCGCGAGAAAACGAAAAAACACGTTTACAAAATTCCGGACGAATTTTGTGAACGCCGTCCATACATTTTCGATCGATTTTTAAAATTTCGAGATAGCGCTTTGGTGTCTTCGGCAATAATGTAGAAATCGGGTTTTTAAACACATTTTACTTTTGGGTTTTTTTCGATCCGTCGCTTGGTTCGCCCGCAATCGCGAGAAAACGGAAAAACACGTTTACAAAATTCCGGACGAATTTTGTGAACGCCGTCCATACATTTTCGATCGATTTTTAAAATTTCGAGATAGCGCTTTGGTGTCTTCGGCAATAATGTAGAAATCGGGTTTTTAAACACATTTTACTTTTGGGTTTTTTTCGATCCGTCGCTTGGTTCGCCCGCAATCGCGAGAAAACGAAAAAACACGTTTACAAAATTCGTCCGGAATTTTGTGATCGCCGTCCATACATTTTCGATCGATTTTTAAAATTTCGAGATAGCGCTTTGGTGTCTTCGGCAATAATGTAGAAATCGGGTTTTTAAACACATTTTACTTTTGGGTTTTTTTCGATCCGTCGCTTGGTTCGCCCGCAATCGCGAGAAAACGAAAAAACACGTTTACAAAATTCCGGACGAATTTTGTGAACGCCGTCCATACATTTTCGATCGATTTTTAAAATTTCGAGATAGCGCTTTGGTGTCTTCGGCAATCATGTAGAAATCGGGTTTTTAAACACATTTTACTTTTGGGTTTTTTTCGATCCGTCGCTTGGTTCGCCCGCAATCGCGAGAAAACGAAAAAACACGTTTACAAAATTCGTCCGGAATTTTGTGATCGCCGTCCATACATTTTCGATCGATTTTTAAAATTTCGAGATAGCGCTTTGGTGTCTTGGGCAATAATGTAGAAATCGGGTTTTTAAACACATTTTACTTTTGGGTTTTTTTCGATCCGTCGCTTGGTTCGCCCGCAATCGCGAGAAAACGAAAAAACACGTTTACAAAATTCCGGACGAATTTTGTGAACGCCGTCCATACATTTTCGATCGATTTTTAAAATTTCGAGATAGCGCTTTGGTGTCTTCGGCAATAATGTAGAAATCGGGTTTTTAAACACATTTTACTTTTGGGTTTTTTTCGATCCGTCGCTTGGTTCGCCCGCAATCGCGAGAAAACGGAAAAACACGTTTACAAAATTCCGGACGAATTTTGTGAACGCCGTCCATACATTTTCGATCGATTTTTAAAATTTCGAGATAGCGCTTTGGTGTCTTCGGCAATAATGTAGAAATCGTGTTTTTAAACACATTTTACTTTTGGGTTTTTTTCGATCCGTCGCTTGGTTCGCCCGCAATCGCGAGAAAACGAAAAAACAGGTTTAAAAAATTCCGGACGAATTTTGTGAACGCCGTCCATACATTTTCGATCGATTTTTAAAATTTCGAGATAGCGCTTTGGTGTCTTCGGCAATAATGTAGAAATCGGGTTTTTAAACACATTTTACTTTTGGGTTTTTTTTGATCCGACGCATAGTTCGCGCGCAATTGAGAGAAAACGGAAAAACACGTTTACAAAATTCGTCCGGAATTTTGTGAACGCTCTCCATACATTTTCACCTTTGGGTCGTGAATACCGGCTGACCGATAAGAGATAGCGACTTGTCGTACAATATTTATATGTTGGACGTTGGAAGACGCAACTTTCATTATATGGGAGCAACCCGGTCAGGGTGCTCCAAGTCGGTCGTTTGGTCGGTTTACGGTTTGGGCCGACCATGTGCTGTACCAGGTTGAGGTACTTTTCATGAATTATAACTCGGTCAGTTTGCCTCCGAGCGACAATCTACGGTGTGATTTGGAATGGTCCTGAGTGGGACTATCAAGGAAAAATACGCAAAGAAATTCAGCATGTTGGTGGGCGAAGCTATTAGCGAAACATAGAGCAACAAGGGTTCAAAAACTAATGAAATGAGACTTGGACCAAGAATAACGGCAAGTTGGAGACGAGTTAGCAAGTTGGCGTAGAATATTTATAAACTGTGCATAATATGACCAACAAAAAAGTATATGGGGACAAGGCGGTAGCTGGCCCCCAAAGTGGAGATATGGGTGATTCATGTTTTGCACCCAAGTACGAACAAGTATGGTGAAAACAGGGTAAGGTACCGAGTACCTTTAATAACTTCGGCTGTAGATGGCCTAGCGAGACAATTGGCATATCGTTGGAAAGGTCTTGGGTAGACCTATCTACCCTGAAAGTTTCATGAGGCTGAGTTGAAAGACTACGGAGATATTAGGTGATGATGGTTCAATTCGGGGACCAAGTCGCAGGAAATGGCACTTGACCAAAATCACCTTTGAAAGGTGAATACCGGCTGACCGGTGAGAGATAGCGACTTGGCGTAGAATATTCATACGTTTGGCAGGTAAATACAAAACTTTCATTATATGGGAGCAACCCGATCAGGGTGCTCCAAGTCGGTCGTTTGGTCGGTTTATGTTTTGGGCCGACCATGTGCTGTACCAGGTTGAGGTACCTTTCATGAATTATAACTCGGTCAGTTTGCCTCCGAGCGACAATCTACGGTGTGATTTGGAATGGTCCTGAGTGGGACTATCAAGGAAAAATACGCAAAGAAATTCAGCATGTTGGTGGGCGAAGCTATTAGCGAAACATGGAGCAACAAGGGTAAAAAAACGAATGAAATGGGACTTGGACCAAGAATAACGGCAAGTTGGAGACGAGTTAGCAAGTTGGCGTAGAATTTTTATAAACTGTGCATAATATGACCAACAAAAAAATATATGGGGCCAAGGCGCTGGCTGGCCTCCAAAAAGGTGAATTGGGCGATACAAAGTGTGTACCCAAGTGCGAACAAGTATGGAAAAAACAGGGTAAGGTACCATGTACCATGAATAACTTCGGCTGTAGGTGGCCTAGCGAGGCAAATGACATACCGTTGGACAGGTCTTGGGGAGACCTATCTACCCTGAAAGTTTCATGGGGCTGAATTGAAAGACCACGGAGATATTAGGTGATGATGGTCCAATTCGGGGACCAAGTCGCAGGAAATGGCACTTGACCAAAACCACCCTTGAAAGGTGATTACCGGCTGACCGGTAAGAGATAGCGACTTGGCGTAGAATATTCATACGTTTGGCGGGTAGAGACGCAACTTTCATTATATGGGAGCAACCCGGTCAGGGTGCTCCAAGTCGGTCGTTTGGTCGGTTTATGATTTGGGCCGACCATGTGCTGTAGCAGGTAGAGGTACCTTTCATGAATTATAACTCGGTCAGTTTGCCTCCGAGCGACAATCTACGGTGTGATTTGGAATGGTCCTGAGTGGGACTATTACGGAAAAATACGAATAGAAAATCAGCATGTTGGTGGGCGAAGCTATTAGTGAAACATAGAGCAACAAGGGTCCAAAAACGAATGAAATGAGACTTGGACCAAGAATAACTGCAAGTTGGAGAAGAGATAGCAAGTTGGCGTAGAAAAATTATATTTGGTGCATGGTATGACCAACAAAAAAGTATATGAGGCCAAGGTGCTGGCTGGCCTCCAAAGTGGAGATATGGGCGATCCAAAGTTTGTACCCAAGTACGAACAAGTATGGAAAAAACAGGGTAAGGTACCAAGTACCATTAATAAATTCGGCTGTAGATGGCCGAGCAAGACAAACGGCATTTCGTTGGAAAGGTCTTGGGGAGACCTATCTACCCTGAAAGTTTCATGAGGCTGAGAGGAAAGACCACGGAGATTTTAGGTGATGATGGTCCAATTCGGGGACCAATTCGCAGGAAATGGCACTTGACCAAAATCACCCTTGAAAGATGAATACCGGCTGACCGGTAAGAGATAGCGACTTGGCGTACAATATTCATAAGTTGGACGTATAGAGACGCAACTTTCATTATATGGGGGCAACCCGGTCAGGGTGCTCCAAGTCGGTCGTTTGGTCGGTTTATGATTTGGGCCGACCATGTGCTGTACCAGGTAGAGGTACCTTTCATGAATTATAAATCGGTCAGTTTGCCACCGACCGACAAGTCACGGTGTGATTTGGAATGGTCCTGAGTGGAACTATTACGGAAAAATACGAATAGAAAATCAGCATGTTGGTGGGCGAAGCTATTAGTGAAACATAGAGCAACAAAGGTCCAAAAACGAATGAAATGGGACTTGGACCAAGAATAACGGCAAGTTGGAGACGAGTTAGCAAGTTTGCGTAGAATATTTATAAACTGTGCATAATATGACCAACAAAAAAGTATATGGGGACAAGGCGGTAGCTGGCCCCCAAAGTGGAGATATGGGCGATCCAAAGTTTGTACCCAAGTACGAACAAGTATGGAAAAAACAGGGTAAGGTACCAAGTACCATTAATAACTTCGGCTGTAGATGGCCTAGCGAGACAATTGGCATATCGTTGGAAAGGTATTGGGGAGACCTATCTACCCTGAAAGTTTCATGAGGCTGAGTTGAAAGACTACGGAGATATTAGGTGATGGTGGTTCAATTCGGGGGGGTATGAATTGTTCGGGGGGATTCTGGGAGATGAATGGGATGCTGCATGGAGATGAATCTTGATCTTCTTCATCTCCCATCTTAATACAGCATCCCTACTTAAAGGCATCTCGGACTTAGTCGATTTTTCATAAATTCTAAGAAATTCATATGTTAGGATGCTGGGAGAGGAATGGGATGCTGCATGGAGATGAATCTTGATCTCCTACATCTCCCATCTTAATACAGCATCCCTACTTAAAGGCATCTCGGACTTAGTCGATTTTTCATAAATTCATAGAAATTCATATGTTAGGATGCTGGGAGATGAATGGGATGCTGCATGGATATGAATCTTGATCTCCTACATCTCCCATCTTAATACAGCATCCCTACTTAAAGCCATCTCGGACTTAGTCGATTTTTCATAAATTCATATAAATTCATATGTTAGGATGCTGGGAGATGAATGGGATGCTGCATGGAGATGAATCTTGATCTCCTACATCTCCCATCTCAATACAGCATCCCTACCTAAAGGCATCTCGGACTTATTCGATTTTTCATAAATTCATAGAAATTCATATGTTAGGATGCTGGGAGATGAATGGGATGCTGCATGGAGATGAATCTTGATCTTCTCCATCTCCCATCTTAAAACAGCATCCCTACTTAAAGGCATCTCGGACTTAGTCGATTTTTCATAAATTCTAAGAAATTCATATGTTAGGATGCTGGGAGATAAATGGGATGCTGCATGGAGATGAATCTTGATCTCCTACATCTCCCATCTCAATACAGCATCCCTACTTAAAGGCATCTCGGACTTAGTCGATTTTTCATAAATTCATAGAAATTCATATGTTAGGATGCTGGGAGATGAATGGGATGCTGCATGGAGATGAATCTTGATCTTCTTCATCTCCCATCTTAATACAGCATCCCTACTTAAAGGCATCTCGGACTTAGTCGATTTTTCATAAATTCTAAGAAATTCATATGTTAGGATGCTGGGAGATGAATGGGATGCTGCATGGAGATGCATCTTGATCTCCTACATCTCCCATCTTAATACAGCATCCCTACTTAAAGCCATCTCGGACTTAGTCGATTTTTCATAAATTCATAGAAATTCATATGTTAGGATGCTGAGAGATGAATGGGATGCTGCATGGAGATGAATCTTGATCTCCTACATCTCCCATCTCAATACAGCATCCCTACTTAAAGGCATCTCGGACTTAGTCGATTTTTCATAAATTCATAGAAATTCATATGTTAGGATGCTGCGAGATGAATGGGATGCTGCATGGAGATGAATCTTGATCTCCTACATCTCTCATCTCAATACAGCATCCCTACTTAAAGCCATCTCGGACTTAGTCGATATTTCATAAATTCTTAGACAAACATATGTTAGGATGCTGCGAGATGAATAGGATGCTGCATGGAGATGAATCTTGATCTTCTTCATCTCCCGTCTCAATACAGCATCCCTACTTAAAGGCATCTCGGACTTAGTCGATTTTTCATAAATTCTTAGAAAAACATATGTTAGGATGCTGCGAGATGAATAGGATGCTGCATGGAGATGAATCTTGATCTTCTTCATCTCCCGTCTCAATACAGCATCCCTACTTAAAGGCATCTCGGACTTAGTCGATTTTTCATAAATTCTTAGAAAAACATATGTTAGGATGCTGCGAGATGAATAGGATGCTGCATGGAGATGAATCTTGATCTTCTTCATCTCCCATCTTAATACAGCATCCCTACTTAAAGGCATCTCGGACTTAGTCTATTTTTCATAAATTCTAAGAAAAACATATGTTAGGATGCTGGGAGATGAATGGGATGCTGCATGGAGATGAATCTTGATCTCCTACATCTCCCATCTCAATACAGCATCCCTACTTAAAGGCATCTCGGACTTAGTCGATTTTTCATAAATTCATAGAAATTCATATGTTAGGATGCTGCGAGATGAATGGGATGCTGCATGGAGATGAATCTTGATCTCCTACATCTCTCATCTCAATACAGCATCCCTACTTAAAGCCATCTCGGACTTAGTCGATATTTCATAAATTCTTAGACAAACATATGTTAGGATGCTGCGAGATGAATAGGATGCTGCATGGAGATGAATCTTGATCTTCTTCATCTCCCGTCTCAATACAGCATCCCTACTTAAAGGCATCTCGGACTTAGTCGATTTTTCATAAATTCTTAGAAAAACATATGTTAGGATGCTGCGAGATGAATAGGATGCTGCATGGAGATGAATCTTGATCTTCTTCATCTCCCGTCTCAATACAGCATCCCTACTTAAAGGCATCTCGGACTTAGTCGATTTTTCATAAATTCTTAGAAAAACATATGTTAGGATGCTGCGAGATGAATAGGATGCTGCATGGAGATGAATCTTGATCTTCTTCATCTCCCATCTTAATACAGCATCCCTACTTAAAGGCATCTCGGACTTAGTCTATTTTTCATAAATTCTAAGAAAAACATATGTTAGGATGCTGGGAGATGAATGGGATGCTGCATGGAGATGAATCTTGATCTCCTACATCTCCCATCTCAATACAGCATCCCTACTTAAAGGCATCTCGGACTTAGTCGATTTTACATAAATTCTAAGAAATTCATATGTTAGGATGCTGGGAGATGAATGGGATGCTGCATGGAGATGAATCTTGATCTCCTACATCTCCCATCTCAATACAGCATCCCTACTTAAAGCCATCTCGGACTTTTTCATAAATTCTTAGAAATTCATATGTTAGGATGTTGCGAGATGAATGGGATGCTGCATGGAGATGAATCTTGATCTTCTTCATCTCCCATCTCAATACAGCATCCCTACTTAAAGGCATCTCGGACTAAGTCGATTTTTCATAAATTCATAGAAATTCATATGTTAGGATGCTGCGAGATGAATGGGATGCTGCATGGAGATAAATCTTGAACTCCTACATCTCCCATCTCAATACAGCATCCCTACTTAAAGCCATCTCGGACTTAGTCGATTTTTCATAAATTCATAGAAATTCATATGTTAGGATGCTGCGAGATGAATGGGATGCTGCATGGAGATAAATCTTGATCTCCTACATCTCCCATCTCAATACAGCATCCCTACTTAAAGGCATCTTGGACTTAGTCGATTTTCCATAAATTCTAAGAAAAAACATATGTTAGGATGCTGCGAGATGAATGGGATGCTGCATGGAGATGAATCTTGATCTTCTTCATCTCCCATCTCAATACAGCATCCCTACTTAAAGGCATCTCGGACTTAGTCGATTTTTCATAAATTCTAAGAAATTCATATGTTAGGATGCTGCGAGATGAATGGGATGCTGCATGGTGATGAATCTTGATCTTCTTCATCTCCAATCTTAATACAGCATCCCTACTTAAAGGCATCTCGGACTTAGTCGATTTTTCATAAATTCTAAGAAAAAACATATGTTAGGATGCTGCGAGATGAATGGGATGCTGCATGGAGATGAATCTTGATCTTCTTCATCTCCCATCTCAATACAGCATCCCTACTTAAAGGCATCTCGGACTTAGTCGATTTTTCATAAATTCTAAGAAATTCATATGTTAGGATGCTGCGAGATGAATGGGATGCTGCATGGTGATGAATCTTGATCTTCTTCATCTCCCATCTTAATACAGCATCCCTACTTAAAGGCATCTCGGACTTAGTCGATTTTCCATAAATTCTAAGAAATTCATATGTTAGGATGCTGCGAGATGAATGAGATGCTGCATGGAGATGAATCTTGATCTTCTACATCTCCCATCTCAATACAGCATCCCTACTTAAAGGCATCTCGGACTTAGTCGATTTTTCATAACTTTTAAGAAAAACATATGTTAGGATGCTGCGAGATGAATAGGATGCTGCATGGAGATGAATCTTGATCTTCTTCATCTCCCGTCTCAATACAGCATCCCTACTTAAAGGCATCTCGGACTTAGTCTATTTTTCATAAATTCTAAGAAAAACATATGTTAGGATGCTGCGAGATGAATAGGATGCTGCATGGAGATGAATCTTGATCTTCTTCATCTCCCATCTTAATACAGCATCCCTACTTAAAGGCATCTCGGACTTAGTCTATTTTTCATAAATTCTAAGAAAAACATATGTTAGGATGCTGGGAGATGAATGGGATGCTGCATGGAGATGAATCTTGATCTTCTTCATCTCCCATCTTAATACAGCATCCCTACTTAAAGGCATCTCGGACTTAGTCTATTTTTCATAAATTCTAAGAAAAACATATGTTAGGATGCTGGGAGATGAATGGGATGCTGCATGGAGATGAATCTTGATCTCCTACATCTCCCATCTCAATACAGCATCCCTACTTAAAGGCATCTCGGACTTAGTCGATTTTACATAAATTCTAAGAAATTCATATGTAAGGATGCTGGGAGATGAATGGGATGCTGCATGGAGATGAATCTTGATCTCCTACATCTCCCATCTCAATACAGCATCCCTACTTAAAGCCATCTCGGACTTTTTCATAAATTCTTAGAAATTCATATGTTAGGATGTTGCGAGATGAATGGGATGCTGCATGGAGATGAATCTTGATCTTCTTCATCTCCCATCTCAATACAGCATCCCTACTTAAAGGCATCTCGGACTAAGTCGATTTTTCATAAATTCATAGAAATTCATATGTTAGGATGCTGCGAGATGAATGGGATGCTGCATGGAGATAAATCTTGAACTCCTACATCTCCCATCTCAATACAGCATCCCTACTTAAAGCCATCTCGGACTTAGTCGATTTTTCATAAATTCATAGAAATTCATATGTTAGGATGCTGCGAGATGAATGGGATGCTGCATGGAGATAAATCTTGATCTCCTACATCTCCCATCTCAATACAGCATCCCTACTTAAAGGCATCTTGGACTTAGTCGATTTTTCATATCTTTTAAGAAAAACATATGTTAGGATGCTGCGAGATGAATGGGATGCTGCATGGAGATTAATCTTGATCTTCTTCATCTCCAATCTTAATACAGCATCCCTACTTAAAGGCATCTCGGACTTAGTCGATTTTTCATAAATTCTAAGAAAAACATATGTTAGGATGCTGCGAGATGAATGGGATGCTGCATGGAGATGAATCTTGATCTTCTTCATCTCCCATCTCAATACAGCATCCCTACTTAAAGGCATCTCGGACTTAGTCGATTTTTCATAAATTCTAAGAAATTCATATGTTAGGATGCTGCGAGATGAATGGGATGCTGCATGGTGATGAATCTTGATCTTCTTCATCTCCCATCTTAATACAGCATCCCTACTTAAAGGCATCTCGGACTTAGTCGATTTTCCATAAATTCTAAGAAATTCATATGTTAGGATGCTGCGAGATGAATGAGATGCTGCATGGAGATGAATCTTGATCTTCTACATCTCCCATCTTAATACAGCATCCCTACTTAAAGGCATCTCGGACTTAGTCGATTTTTCATAACTTTTAAGAAAAACATATGTTAGGATGCTGCGAGATGAATGGGATGCTGCATGGAGATGCATCTTGATCTTTTACATCTCCCATCATAATACAGCATCCCTACTTATAGGCATCTCGGACTTAGTCGATTTTTCATAAATTCATAGAAATTCATATGTTAGGATGCTGCGAGATGAATGGGATGCTGCATGGAGATGAATCTTGATCTTCTTCATCTCCCATCTTATTACAGCATCCCTACTTAAAGGCATCTCGGACTTAGTCGATTTTTCATAAATTCATAGGAATTCATATGTTAGGATGCTGCGAGATGAATGGGATGCTGCATGGAGATGAATCTTGATCTCCTACATCTCCCATCTCAATACAGCATCCCTACTTAAAGGCATCTCGGACTTAGTCGATTTTTCATAAATTCATAGGAATTCATATGTTAGGATGCTGCGAGATGAATGGGATGCTGCATGGAGATGCATCTTGATCTTTAACATCTCCCATCATAATACAGCATCCCTACTTAAAGGCATCTCGGACTTAGTCGATTTTTCATAAATTCATAGAAATTCATATGTTAGGATGCTGCGAGATGAATGGGATGCTGCATGGAGATGAATCTTGATCTCCTACATCTCCCATCTTAATACAGCATCCCTACTTAAAGGCATCTCGGACTTAGTCGATTTTTCATAAATTCATAGGAATTCATATGTTAGGATGCTGCGAGATGAATGGGATGCTGCATGGAGATGCATCTTGATCTTTTACATCTCCCATCATAATACAGCATCCCTACTTAAAGGCATCTCGGACTTAGTCGATTTTTCATAAATTCATAGAAATTCATATGTTAGGATGCTGCGAGATGAATGGGATGCTGCATGGAGATGAATCTTGATCTCCTACATCTCCCATCTCAATACAGCATCCCTACTTAAAGGCATCTCGGACTTAGTCGATTTTTCATAAATTCATAGGAATTCATATGTTAGGATGCTGCGAGATGAATGGGATGCTGCATGGAGATGCATCTTGATCTTTTACATCTCCCATCATAATACAGCATCCCTACTTAAAGGCATCTCGGACTTAGTCGATTTTTCATAAATTCATAGAAATTCATATGTTAGGATGCTGCGAGATGAATGGGATGCTGCATGGAGATGAATCTTGATCTCCTACATCTCCCATCTCAATACAGCATCCCTACTTAAAGGCATCTCGGACTTAGTCGATTTTTCATAAATTCATAGGAATTCATATGTTAGGATGCTGCGAGATGAATGGGATGCTGCATGGAGATGCATCTTGATCTTTTACATCTCCCATCATAATACAGCATCCCTACTTATAGGCATCTCGGACTTAGTCGATTTTTCATAAATTCATAGAAATTCATATGTTAGGATGCTGCGAGATGAATGGGATGCTGCATGGAGATGAATCTTGATCTCCTACATCTCCCATCTTAATACAGCATCCCTACTTAAAGGCATCTCGGACTTAGTCGATTTTTCATAAATTCTAAGAAATCCATATGTTAGGATGCTGGGAGACGAATGGGATGCTGCATGGAGATGAATCTTGATCTCCTACATCTCCCATCTTAATACAGCATCCCTACTTAAAGGCATCTCGGACTTAGTCGATTTTTCATAAATTCTAAGAAATCCATATGTTAGGATGCTGGGAGACGAATGGGATGCTGCATGGAGATGAATCTTGATCTTCTTCATCTCCCCTCTTGATACAGCATCCCTACTTAAAGGCATCTCGGACTTAGTCGATTTTTCATAAATTCATAGGAATTCATATGTTAGGATGCTGCGAGATGAATGGGATGCTGCATGGAGATGCATCTTGATCTTTTACATCTCCCATCATAATACAGCATCCCTACTTAAAGGCATCTCGGACTTAGTCGATTTTTCATAAATTCATAGAAATTCATATGTTAGGATGCTGCGAGATGATGAATGGGATGCTGCATGGAGATGAATCTTGATCTCCTACATCTCCCATCTCAATACAGCATCCCTACTTAAAGGCATCTCGGACTTAGTCGATTTTTCATAAATTCATAGGAATTCATATGTTAGGATGCTGCGAGATGAATGGGATGCTGCATGGAGATGCATCTTGATCTTTAACATCTCCCATCATAATACAGCATCCCTACTTAAAGGCATCTCGGACTTAGTCGATTTTTCATAAATTCATAGAAATTCATATGTTAGGATGCTGCGAGATGAATGGGATGCTGCATGGAGATGAATCTTGATCTCCTACATCTCCCATCTCAATACAGCATCCCTACTTAAAGGCATCTCGGACTTAGTCGATTTTTCATAAATTCATAGGAATTCATATGTTAGGATGCTGCGAGATGAATGGGATGCTGCATGGAGATGCATCTTGATCTTTTACATCTCCCATCATAATACAGCATCCCTACTTATAGGCATCTCGGACTTAGTCGATTTTTCATAAATTCATAGAAATTCATATGTTAGGATGCTGCGAGATGAATGGGATGCTGCATGGAGATGAATCTTGATCTCCTACATCTCCCATCTTAATACAGCATCCCTACTTAAAGGCATCTCGGACTTAGTCGATTTTTCATAAATTCTTAAAAATTCATATGTAAGGATGCTGGGAGATGAATGGTATGCTGCATGGAGATGAATCTTGATCTCCTACATCTCCCATCTTAATACAGCATCCCTACTTAAAGGCATCTCGGACTTAGTCGATTTTTCATAAATTCTAAGAAATCCATATGTTAGGATGCTGGGAGACGAATGGGATGCTGCATGGAGATGAATCTTGATCTTCTTCATCTCCCCTCTTGATACAGCATCCCTACTTAAAGGCATCTCGGACTTAGTCGATTTTTCATAAATTCATAGGAATTCATATGTTAGGATGCTGCGAGATGAATGGGATGCTGCATGGAGATGCATCTTGATCTTTTACATCTCCCATCATAATACAGCATCCCTACTTAAAGGCATCTCGGACTTAGTCGATTTTTCATAAATACATAGAAATTCATATGTTAGGATGCTGCGAGATGAATGGGATGCTGCATGGAGATGAATCTTGATCTACTACATCTCCCATCTAAATACAGCATCCCTACTTAAAGGCATCTCGGACTTAGTCGATTTTTCATAAATACATAGAAATTCATATGTTAGGATGCTGCGAGATGAATGGGATGCTGCATGGAGATGAATCTTGATCTCCTACATCTCCCATCTCAATACAGCATCCCTACTTAAAGGCATCTCGGACTTAGTCGATTTTTCATAAATTCATAGGAATTCATATGTTAGGATGCTGCGAGATGAATGGGATGCTGCATGGAGATGCATCTTGATCTTTTACATCTCCCATCATAATACAGCATCCCTACTTAAAGGCATCTCGGACTTAGTCGATTTTTCATAAATTCATAGACATTCATATGTTAGGATGCTGCGAGATGAATGGGATGCTGCATGGAGATGAATCTTGATCTCCTACATCTCCCATCTCAATACAGCATCCCTACTTAAAGGCATCTCGGACTTAGTCGATTTTTCATAAATTCATAGGAATTCATATGTTAGGATGCTGCGAGATGAATGGTATGCTGCATGGAGATGCATCTTGATCTTTTACATCTCCCATCATAATACAGCATCCCTACTTATAGGCATCTCGGACTTAGTCGATTTTTCATAAATTCAAAGAAATTCATATGTTAGGATGCTGCGAGATGAATGGGATGCTGCATGGAGATGAATCTTGATCTCCTACATCTCCCATCTTAATACAGCATCCCTACTTAAAGGCATCTCGGACTTAGTCGATTTTTCATAAATTCATAGGAATTCATATGTTAGGATGCTGCGAGATGAATGGGATGCTGCATGGAGATGCATCTTGATCTTTTACATCTCCCATCATAATACAGCATCCCTACTTAAAGGCATCTCGGACTTAGTCGATTTTTCATAAATTCATAGAAATTCATATGTTAGGATGCTGCGAGATGAATGGGATGCTGCATGGAGATGAATCTTGATCTCCTACATCTCCCATCTTAATACAGCATCCCTACTTAAAGGCATCTCGGACTTAGTCGATTTTTCATAAATTCTTAAAAATTCATATGTAAGGATGCTGGGAGATGAATGGTATGCTGCATGGAGATGAATCTTGATCTCCTACATCTCCCATCTTAATACAGCATCCCTACTTAAAGGCATCTCGGACTTAGTCGATTTTTCATAAATTCTAAGAAATCCATATGTTAGGATGCTGGGAGACGAATGGGATGCTGCATGGAGATGAATCTTGATCTTCTTCATCTCCCCTCTTGATACAGCATCCCTACTTAAAGGCATCTCGGACTTAGTCGATTTTTCATAAATTCATAGGAATTCATATGTTAGGATGCTGCGAGATGAATGGGATGCTGCATGGAGATGCATCTTGATCTTTTACATCTCCCATCATAATACAGCATCCCTACTTAAAGGCATTTCGGACTTAGTCGATTTTTCATAAATACATAGAAATTCCTATGTTAGGATGCTGCGAGATGAATGGGATGCTGCATGGAGATGAATCTTGATCTCCTACATCTCCCATCTCAATACAGCATCCCTACTTAAAGGCATCTCGGACTTAGTCGATTTTTCATAAATTCATAGGAATTCATATGTTAGGATGCTGCGAGATGAATGGGATGCTGCATGGAGATGCATCTTGATCTTTTACATCTCCCATCATAATACAGCATCCCTACTTAAAGGCATCTCGGACTTAGTCGATTTTTCATAAATTCATAGAAATTCATATGTTAGGATGCTGCGAGATGAATGGGATGCTGCATGGAGATGAATCTTGATCTCCTACATCTCCCATCTTAATACAGCATCCCTACTTAAAGGCATCTCGGACTTAGTCGATTTTTCATAAATTCATAGGAATTCATATGTTAGGATGCTGCGAGATGAATGGGATGCTGCATGGAGATGCATCTTGATCTTTTACATCTCCCATCATAATACAGCATCCCTACTTAAAGGCATCTCGGACTTAGTCGATTTTTCATAAATTCATAGAAATTCATATGTTAGGATGCTGCGAGATGAATGGGATGCTGCATGGAGATGAATCTTGATCTCCTACATCTCCCATCTTAATACAGCATCCCTACTTAAAGGCATCTCGGACTTAGTCGATTTTTCATAAATTCATAGGAATTCATATGTTAGGATGCTGCGAGATGAATGGGATGCTGCATGGAGATGAATCTTGATCTCCTACATCTCCCATCATAATACAGCATCCCTACTTATAGGCATCTCGGACTTAGTCGATTTTTTCATAAATTCATAGAAATTCATATGTTAGGATGCTGCGAGATGAATGGGATGCTGCATGGAGATGAATCTTGATCTCCTACATCTCCCATCTTAATACAGCATCCCTACTTAAAGGCATCTCGGACTTAGTCGATTTTTCATAAATTCATAGGAATTCATATGTTAGGATGCTGCGAGATGAATGGGATGCTGCATGGAGATGCATCTTGATCTTTTACATCTCCCATCATAATACAGCATCCCTACTTAAAGGCATCTCGGACTTAGTCGATTTTTCATAAATTCATAGAAATTCATATGTTAGGATGCTGCGAGATGAATGGGATGCTGCATGGAGATGAATCTTGATCTCCTACATCTCCCATCTCAATACAGCATCCCTACTTAAAGGCATCTCGGACTTAGTCGATTTTTCATAAATTCTATAAAATTCAAATGTTAGGATGCTGGGAGACGAATGGGATGCTGCATGGAGATGCATCATGATCTTTTACATCTCCCATCTTAATACAGCATCCCTACTTAAAGGCATCTCGGACTTAGTCGATTTTTCATAAATTCTTAGAAAAACATATGTTAGGATGCTGGGAGATGAATGGGATGCTGCATGGAGATGAATCTTGATCTCCTACATCTCCCATCTTAATACAGCATCCCTACTTAAAGGCATCTCGGACTTAGTCGATTTTTCATAAATTCATAGGAATTCATATGTTAGGATGCTGCGAGATGAATGGGATGCTGCATGGAGATGAATCTTGATCTCCTACATCTCCCATCTTAATACAGCATCCCTACTTAAAGGCATCTCGGACTTAGTCGATTTTTCATAAATACATAGAAATTCCTATGTTAGGATGCTGCGAGATGAATGGGATGCTGCATGGAGATGAATCTTGATCTCCTACATCTCCCATCTCAATACAGCATCCCTACTTAAAGGCATCTCGGACTTAGTCGATTTTTCATAAATTCATAGGAATTCATATGTTAGGATGCTGCGAGATGAATGGGATGCTGCATGGAGATGCATCTTGATCTTTTACATCTCCCATCATAATACAGCATCCCTACTTAAAGGCATCTCGGACTTAGTCGATTTTTCATAAATTCATAGAAATTCATATGTTAGGATGCTGCGAGATGAATGGGATGCTGCATGGAGATGAATCTTGATCTCCTACATCTCCCATCTTAATACAGCATCCCTACTTAAAGGCATCTCGGACTTAGTCGATTTTTCATAAATTCATAGGAATTCATATGTTAGGATGCTGCGAGATGAATGGGATGCTGCATGGAGATGCATCTTGATCTTTTACATCTCCCATCATAATACAGCATCCCTACTTAAAGGCATTTCGGACTTAGTCGATTTTTCATAAATACATAGAAATTCATATGTTAGGATGCTGCGAGATGAATGGGATGCTGCATGGAGATGAATCTTGATCTCCTACATCTCCCATCTTAATACAGCATCCCTACTTAAAGGCATCTCGGACTTAGTCGATTTTTCATAAATTCATAGGAATTCATATGTTAGGATGCTGCGAGATGAATGGGATGCTGCATGGAGATGCATCTTGATCTTTTACATCTCCCATCATAATACAGCATCCCTACTTAAAGGCATCTCGGACTTAGTCGATTTTTCATAAATTCATAGAAATTCATATGTTAGGATGCTGCGAGATGAATGGGATGCTGCATGGAGATGAATCTTGATCTCCTACATCTCCCATCTCAATACAGCATCCCTACTTAAAGGCATCTCGGACTTAGTCGATTTTTCATAAATTCTATAAAATTCAAATGTTAGGATGCTGGGAGACGAATGGGATGCTGCATGGAGATGCATCATGATCTTTTACATCTCCCATCTTAATACAGCATCCCTACTTAAAGGCATCTCGGACTTAGTCGATTTTTCATAAATTCTAAGAAAAACATATGTTAGGATGCTGCGAGATGAATGGGATGCTGCATGGAGATGAATCTTGATCTTCTTCATCTCCCATCTTAATACAGCATCCCTACTTAAAGGCATCTCGGACTTAGTCGATTTTTCATAAATTCTAAGAAAAACATATGTTAGGA
Organism: Anopheles coustani; assembly: GCF_943734705.1. Classification (NCBI taxonomy): domain Eukaryota; kingdom Metazoa; phylum Arthropoda; class Insecta; order Diptera; family Culicidae; genus Anopheles; species Anopheles coustani. Next base: position 163,287 of record NW_026525142.1, on the reverse strand, counting down.
TGCTGCGAGATGAATGGGATGCTGCATGGAGATGAATCTTGATCTTCTTCATCTCCCATCTTAATACAGCATCCCTACTTAAAGGCATCTCGGACTTAGTCGATTTTTCATAAATTCTAAGAAAAACATATGTTAGGATGCTGCGAGATGAATGGGATGCTGCATGGAGATGAATCTTGATCTTCTTCATCTCCCATCTTAATACAGCATCCCTACTTAAAGGCATCTCGGACTTAGTCGATTTTTCATAAATTCATAGGAATTCATATGTTAGGATGCTGCGAGATGAATGGGATGCTGCATGGAGATGAATCTTGATCTCCTACATCTCCCATCTTAATACAGCATCCCTACTTAAAGGCATCTCGGACTTAGTCGATTTTTCATAAATTCATAGACATTCATATGTTAGGATGCTGCGAGATGAATGGGATGCTGCATGGAGATGCATCTTGATCTTTTACATCTCCCATCATAATACAGCATCCCTACTTAAAGGCATCTCGGACTTAGTCGATTTTTCATAAATTCATAGAAATTCATATGTTAGGATGCTGCGAGATGAATGGGATGCTGCATGGAGATGAATCTTGATCTTCTTCATCTCCCATCTTAATACAGCATCCCTACTTAAATGCATCTCGGACTTAGTCGATTTTTCATAAATTCTAAGAAATTCATATGTTAGGATGGTGGGAGATGAATGGGATGCTGCATGGAGATGAATCTTGATCTCCTACATCTCCCATCTTAATACAGCATCCCTACTTAAAGGCATCTCGGACTTAGTCGATTTTTCATAAATTCTAAGAAATTCATATGTTAGGATGCTGCGAGATGAATGGGATGCTGCATGGAGATGAATCTTGATCTACTTCTTCTCCCATCTTAATACAGCATCCCTACTTAAAGGCATCTCGGACTTAGTCGACTTTTCATAAATTCATAGAAATTCATATGTTAGGATGCTGCGAGATGGATGGAATGCTGCATGGAGATGAATCTTGATCTTCTTCATCTCCCATCTCGATACAGCATCCCTACTTAAAGGCATCTCGGACTTAGTCAATTTTTCATAAATTCTAAGAAATTCATATGTAAGGATGCTGCGAGATCAATGGGATGCTGCATGGAGATGAATCTTGATCTTCTTCATCTCCCATCTTAATACAGCATCCCTACTTAAAGGCATCTCGGACTTAGTCGATTTTTCATAAATTTTTAGAAAAACATATGTTAGGATGCTGTGAGATGAATGGGATGCTGCATGGAGATAAATCTTGATCTTCTTCATCTCCCATCTTAATTCAGCATCCCTACTTAAGGGCATCTCGGACTTAGTCGATTTTTCATAAATTCTAAGAAATTCATATGTTAGGATGCTGCGAGAGAAATGGGATGCAGCATGGAGATGAATCTTGATCTTCTTCATCTCCCGTCTTAATACAGCATCCCTACTTAAAGGCACCTCGGACTTAGTCGATTTTTCATAAATTCTAAGTAAAACATATGTTAGGATGCTGCGAGAGAAATGGGATGCAGCATGGAGATGAATCTTGATCTTCTTCATCTCCCGTCTTAATACAGCATCCCTACTTAAAGGCACCTCGGACTTAGTCGATTTTTCATAAATTCTAAGTAAAACATATGTTAGGATGCTGCGAGATGAATGGGATGCTGCATGGAGATGAATCTTGATCTCCTACATCTCTCATCTCAATACAGCATCCCTACTTAAAGCCATCTCGGACTTAGTCGATTTTTCATAAATTCATAGAAATTCATATGTTAGGATGCTGCGAGATGAATGGGATGCTGCATGGAGATGAATCTTGATCTTCTACATCTCCCATCTTAATACAGCATCCCTACTTAAAGGCATCTCGGACTTAGTCGATTTTTCATATATTCTAAGAAAAACATATGTTAGGATGCTGCGAGATGAATGGGATGCTGCATTGAGATGAATCTTGATCTTCTTCAACTCCCATCTTAATACAGCATCCCTACTTAAAGGCATCTCGGACTTAGTCGATTTTTCATAAATTCTAAGAAAAACATATGTTAGGATGCTGCGAGATGAATGGGATGCTGCATGGAGATGAATCTTGATCTCCTACATCTCCCATCTTAATACAGCATCCCTACTTAAAGGCATCTCGGACTTAGTCGATTTTTCATAAATTCTAAGAAATTCATATGTTAGGATGCTGCGAGATGAATGGGATGCTGCATGGAGATGAATCTTGATCTCCTACATCTCCCATCTCAATACAGCATCCCTACTTAAAGCCATCTCGGACTTAGTCGATTTTTCATAAATTCTAAGAAAAACATATGTTAGGATGCTGCGATATGAATGGGATGCTGCATGGAGATGAACCTTGATCTCCTACATCTCCCATCTCAATGCAGCATCCCTACTTAAAGGCATCTCGGACTTAGTCGATTTTTCATAAATTCTAAGAAATTCATATGTTAGGATGCTGGGAGATGAATGGGATGCTGCATGGAGATGAATCTTGATCTCCTACATCTCCCATCTCAATACAGCATCCCTACTTAAAGGCATCTCGGACTTAGTCGATTTTCCATAAATTCTAAGAAATTCATATGTTAGGATGCTGCGATATGAATGGGATGCTGCATGGAGATGAACCTTGATCTCCTACATCTCCCATCTCCATGCAGCATCCCTACTTAAAGGCATCTCGGACTTAGTCGATTTTTCATAAATTCTAAGAAATTCATATGTTAGGATGCTGCGAGATGAATGGGATGCTGCATGGAGATGAATCTTGATCTTCTTCATCTCCCATCTTAATACAGCATCCCTACTTAACGGCATCTCGGACTTAGTCGATTTTTCATAAATTCTAAGAAAAACATATGTTAGGATGCTGCGATATGAATGGGATGCTGCATGGAGATGAACCTTGATCTCCTACATCTCCCATCTCCATGCAGCATCCCTACTTAAAGGCATCTCGGACTTAGTCGATTTTTCATAAATTCTAAGAAATTCATATGTTAGGATGCTGGGAGATGAATGGGATGCTGCATGGAGATGAATCTTGATCTCCTACATCTCCCATCTCAATACAGCATCCCTTCTTAAAGGCATCTCGGACTTAGTCGATTTTTCATAAATTCTAAGAAAAACATATGTTAGGATGCTGCGAGATGAATGGTATGCTGCATGGAGATGAATCTTGATCTTCTTCATCTCCCATCTTAATACAGCATCCCTACTTAAAGGCACCTCAGACTTAGTCGATTTTTCATAAATTCTAAGTAAAACATATGTTAGGATGCTGGGAGATGAATGGAATGCTGCATGGAGATGAATCTTGATCTTCTTCATCTCCCATCTTAATACAGCATCCCTACTTAAATGCATCTCGGACTTAGTCGATTTTTCATAAATTCTTAGAAATACATATGTTAGGATGCTGCGAGATGAATGGGATGCTGCATGGAGATGAATCTTGATCTTCTACATCTACCATCTTAATACAGCATCCCTACTTAAAGGCATCTCGGACTTAGTCGATTTTTCATAAATTCTAAGAAAAACATATGTTAGGATGCTGCGAGATGAATGGTATGCTGCATGGAGATGAATCTTGATCTTCTTCATCTCCCATCTTAATACAGCATCCCTACTTAAAGGCACCTCAGACTTAGTCGATTTTTAATAAATTCTAAGTAAAACATATGTTAGGATGCTGGGAGATGAATGGAATGCTGCATGGAGATGAATCTTGATCTTCTTCATCTCACATCTTAATACAGCATCCCAACTTAAAGGCATCTCGGACTTAGTCGATTTTTCATAACTTCTAAGAAATTAATATGTTAGGATGCTGCGAGATGAATGGGATGCTGCATGGAGATGAATCTTGATCTCCTACATCTCCCATCTCAATACAGCATCCCTACTTAAAGGCATCTCGGACTTAGTCGATTTTTCATAAATTCTAAGAAAAACATATGTTAGGATGCTGCGAGATGAATGGGATGCTGAGTGGAGATGAATCTTGATCTCCTTCATCTCCCATCTCAATACAGCATCCCTACTTAAAGCCATCTCGGACTTAGTCGATTTTTCATAAATTCTAAGAAATTCATATGTTAGGATGCTGCGAGATGAATGGGATGCTGCATGGAGATGAATCTTGATCTCCTACATCTCCCATCTCAATACAGCATCCCTACTTAAAGCCATCTCGGACTTAGTCGATTTTTCATAAATTCTAAGAAATTCATATGTTAGGATGCTGCGAGATGAATGGGATGCTGCATGGAGATGAATCTTGATCTCCTACATCTCCCATCTCAATACAGCATCCCTACTTAAAGCCATCTCGGACTTAGTCGATTTTTCATAAATTCTAAGAAAAACATATGTTAGGATGCTGCGATATGAATGAGATGCTGCATGGAGATGAATCTTGATCTTCTTCATCTCCCATCTTAATACAGCATCCCTACTTAAAGGCATCTCGGACTTAGTCGATTTTCCATAAATTCTAAGAAATTCATATGTTAGGATGCTGGGAGATGAATGGGATGCTGCATGGAGATGAATCTTGATCTCCTACATCTCCCATCTCAATACAGCATCCCTTCTTAAAGGCATCTCGGACTTAGTCGATTTTTCATAAATTCTAAGAAAAACATATGTTAGGATGCTGCGAGATGAATGGTATGCTGCATGGAGATGAATCTTGATCTTCTTCATCTCCCATCTTAATACAGCATCCCTACTTAAAGGCACCTCAGACTTAGTCGATTTTTAATAAATTCTAAGTAAAACATATGTTAGGATGCTGGGAGATGAATGGAATGCTGCATGGAGATGAATCTTGATCTTCTTCATCTCCCATCTTAATACAGCATCCCTACTTAAATGCATCTCGGACTTAGTGCCATCCCTACTTAAAGCCATCTCGGACTTAGTCGATTTTTCATAAATTCTAAGAAAAACATATGTTAGGATGCTGCGATATGAATGAGATGCTGCATGGAGATGAATCTTGATCTTCTTCATCTCCCATCTTAATACAGCATCCCTACTTAAAGGCATCTCGGACTTAGTCGATTTTCCATAAATTCTAAGAAATTCATATGTTAGGATGCTGGGAGATGAATGGGATGCTGCATGGAGATGAATCTTGATCTCCTACATCTCCCATCTCAATACAGCATCCCTTCTTAAAGGCATCTCGGACTTAGTCGATTTTTCATAAATTCTAAGAAAAACATATGTTAGGATGCTGCGAGATGAATGGTATGCTGCATGGAGATGAATCTTGATCTTCTTCATCTCCCATCTTAATACAGCATCCCTACTTAAAGGCACCTCAGACTTAGTCGATTTTTAATAAATTCTAAGAAAAACATATGTTAGGATGCTGGGAGATGAATGGGATGCTGCATGGAGATGAATCTTGATCTCCTACATCTCCCATCTTAATACAGCATCCCTACTTAAAGCCATCTCGGACTTAGTCGATTTTTCATAAATTCTAAGAAATTCATATGTTAGGATTCTGGGAGATTAATGGGATGCTGCATGGAGATGAATCTTGATCTTCTTCATCTCCCATCTTAATACAGCATCCCTACTTAAAGGCATCTCGGACTTAGTCGATTTTTCATAAATTCTAAGAAAAACATATGTTAGGATGTTGCGAGATTAATGGGATGCTGCATGGAGATGAATCTTGATCTTCCTCATCTCCCATCTTAATACAGCATCCCTACTTAAAGGCATCTCGGACTTAGTCGATTTTTCATAAATTCTAAGAAAAACATATGTTAGGGTGCTGCGAGATGAATCGGATGCTGCATGGAGATGAATCTTGAACTTCTTCATCTCCCATCTTAATACAGCATCCCTTCTTAAAGGCATCTCGGACTTAGTCGATTTTTCACAAATTCTCAGAAAAACATAAGTTAGGATGCTGCGAGATGAATGGGATGCTGCATGGAGATGAATCTTGATCTTCTTCATCTCCCATTTTAATACAGCATCCCTACTTAAAGGCACCTCGGACTTAGTCAATTTTTCATAAATTCTAAGAAAAACATATGTTAGGATGCTGCGAGATGAATGGGATGCTGCATGGAGATGAATCTTGATCTTCTTCATCTCCCATCTTAATACAGCATCCCTACTTAAAGGCATCTCGGACTTAGTCGATTTTTCATAAATTCTAAGAAAAACATATGTTAGGATGCTGGGAGATGAATGGGATGCTGCATGGAGATGAATCTTGATCTCCTACATCTCCCATCTCAATACAGCATCCCTACTTAAAGCCATCTCGGACTTAGTCGATTTTTCATAAATTCTAAGAAATTCATATGTTAGGATTCTGGGAGATGAATGGGATGCTGCATGGAGATTAATCTTGATCTCCTACATCTCTCATCTCAATACAGCATCCCTACTTAAAGGCATCTCGGACTTAGTCGATTTTTCATAAATTCTAAGAAATTCTTATGTTAGGATGCTGCGAGATGAATGGGATGCTGCATGGAGATGAATCTTGATCTTCCTCATCTCCCATCTTAATACAGCATCCCTACTTAAAAGCATCTCGGACTTAGTCGATTTTTCATAAATTCTAAGAAATTCATATGTTAGGATGCTGGGAGATGAATGGGATGCTGCATGGAGATGAATCTTGATCTCCTACATCTCCCATCTCAATACAGCTTCCCTACTTAAAGGCATCTCGGACTTAGTCGATTTTTCATAAATTCTAAGAAAAACATTAGTTAGGATGCTGGGAGATGAATGGGATGCTGCATGGAGATGTATCTTGATCTTCTTCATCTCCCATCTTAATACAGCATCCCTACTTAAAGGCATCTCGGACTTAGTCGATTTTTCATAAATTCATAGAAATTTATATGTTAGGATGCTGGGAGATGAATGGGATGCTGCATGGAGATGAATCTTGATCTTCTCCATCTCCCATCTTAATACAGCATCCCTACTTAAGGGCTTCTCGGACTTAGTCGATTTTTCATAAATTCTAAGAAAAACATATGTTAGGATGCTGCGAGATGAATGGGATGCTGCATGGAGATGAATCTTGATCTTCTTTATCTCCCATCCTAATACAGCATCCCTACTTGAAGGCATCTCGGACTTAGTCGATTTTTCATAAATTCTAAGAAAAACATATGTTAGGATGCTGCGAGATGAATGGGATGCTGCATGGAGATGAATCTTGATCTTCTTCATCTCTCATCTCAATACAGCATCCCTACTTAAAGGCATCTCGGACTTAGTCGATTTTTCATAAATTCTAAGAAAAACATATGTTAGGATGCTGCGAGATAAATTGGATGCTGCATGGGGATGAATCTTGATCTTCTTCATCTCCCATCTTAATACAGCATCCCTACTTAAAGGCATCTCGGACTTAGTCGATTTTTCATAAATTCTAAGAAAACATATGTTAGGATGCTGCGAGATGAATATGATGCTGCATGGGGATGAATCTTGATCTCCTACATCTCCCATCTCAATACAGCATCCCTTCTTAAAGGCATCTCGGACTTAGTCGATTTTTCATAAATTCATAGAAATTCATATGTTAGGATGCTGCGAGAAGAATGGGATGCTGCATAGAGGTGAATCTTGATCTCCTACATCTCCCGTCTCAATACAGCATCCCTACTTAAAGGCATCTCGGACTTAGTCGATTTTTCATAAATTCATAGAAATTCATATGTTAGGATGCTGGGAGATGAATGGGATGTTGCATGAAGATGAATCTTGATCTTCTTCATCTCCCATCTTAACACAGCATCCCTACTTAAAGGCATCTCGGACTTAGTCGATTTTTCATAAATTCATAGAAATTCATATGTAAGGATGCTGCGAGATGAATGGGATGCTGCATGGAGATGAATCTTGATCTCCTACATCTCTCATCTCAATACAGCATCCCTACTTAAAGGCATCTCGGACTTAGTCGATTTTTCATAAATTCTAAGAAATTCTTATGTTAGGATGCTGCGGGATGAATGGGATGCTGCATGGAGATGAATCTTGATCTTCTCCATCTCCCATCTGAATACAGCATCCCTACTTAAAGGCATCTCGGACTTAGCCGATTTTTCATAAATTCTAAGAAAAACATATGTTAGGATGCTGCGAGATGAATGCGATGCTGCATGGAGATGAATCTTGATCTTTTTCACCTCCCATCTTAATACAGCATCCCTACTTAAAGGCATCTCGGAGTTTTTCGATTTTTCATAAATTCTAAGAAATTCATATGTTAGGATGCTGGGAGATGAATGGGATGCTGCATGGAGATGAATCTTGATCTCCTTCATCTCCCATCTCAATACAGCATCCCTACTTAAAGGCATCTCGGACTTAGTCGATTTTTCATAAATTCATAGAAATTCATATGTTAGGATGCTGCGAGATGAATGGGATGCTGCATGCAGATGAATATTGATCTCCTACATCTCCCGTCTCAATACAGCATCCCTACTTAAAGGCATCTCGGACTTAGTCGATTTTTCATAAATTCATAGAAATTCATATGTTAGGATGCTGCGAGATGAATGGGATGCTGCATGGAGATGAATCTTGATCTCCTACATCTCTCATCTCAATACAGCATCCTTACTTAAAGCCATCTCGGACTTAGTCGATTTTTCATAAATTCATAGAAATTCATATGTTAGGATGCTGCGAGATGAATGGGATGCTGCATGGAGATGAATCTTGATCTCCTACATCTCTCATCTCAATACAGCATCCCTACTTAAAGGCATCTCGGACTTAGTCGATTTTTCATAAATTCATAGAAATTCATATGTAAGGATGCTGGGAGATGAATGGGATGCTGCATGGAGATGAATCTTGATCTCCTACATCTCCCATCTTAATACAGCATCCCTACTTAAAGCCATCTCGGACTTAGTCGATTTTTCATAAATTCATATAAATTCATATGTTAGGATGCTGGGAGATGAATGGGATGCTGCATGGAGATGAATCTTGATCTTCTTCATCTCCCATCTTAATACAGCATCCCTACTTAAAGGCATCTCGGACTTAGTCGATTTTTCATAAATTCTAAGAAATTCATATGTTAGGATGCTGGGAGATAAATGGGATGCTGCATGGAGATGAATCTTGATCTCCTACATCTCCCATCTCAATACAGCATCCCATCTTAAAGGCATCTCGGACTTAGTCGATTTTTCATAAATTCTAAGAAATTCATATGTTAGGATGCTGGGAGATGAATGAGATGCTGCATGGAGATGAATCTTGATCTCCTACATCTCTCATCTCAATACAGCATTTCTACTTAAAGCCATCTCGGACTTAGTCGATTTTTCATAAATTCATAGAAATTCATATGTTAGGATGCTGCGAGATGAATGGGATGCTGCATGGAGATGAATCTTGATCTACTCCATCTCCCATCTTAATACAGCATCCCTACTTAAATGCATCTCGGACTTAGTCGATTTTTCATTAATTCTAAGAAAAAGATATGTTAGGATGCTGCGAGATGAATGGGATGCTGCATGGAGATGAATCTTGATCTTCTTCATCTCCCATCTTAATACAGCATCCCTACTTAAATGCATCTCGGACTTAGTCGATTTTTCATAAATTCTAAGAAAAACATATGTTAGGATGCTGCGAGATGAATGGGATGCTGCATGGAGATGCATCTTGATCTCCTACATCTCCCATCTTAATACAGCATCCCTACTTAAAGCCATCTCGTACTTAGTCGATTTTTCATAAATTCATAGAAATTCATATGTTAGGATGCTGCGAGATGAATGGGATGCTGCATGGAGATGAATCTTGATCTACTCCATCTCCCATCTCAATACAGCATCCCTACTTAAAGGCATCTCGGACTTAGTCGATTTTTCATAAATTCATAGAAATTCATATGTTAGGATGCTGGGAGATGAATGGGATGCTGCATGGAGATGAATCTTGATCTGCTTCATCTCCCATCTTAATACAGCATCCCTACTTAAAGGCATCTCGGACTTAGTCGATTTTTCATAAATTCTAAGAAATTCATATGTTAGGATGCTGGGAGATGAATGGGATGCTGCATGGAGATGCATTTTGATCTCCTACATCTCCCATCTTAATACAGCATCCCTACTTAAAGCCATCTCGGACTTAGTCGATTTTTCATAAATTCTAAGAGATTCATATGTAAGGATGCTGGGAGATGAATGGGATGCTGCATGGAGATGAATCTTGATCTTCTTCATCTCCCATCTTAATACAGCATCCCTACTTAAAGGCATCTCGGACTTAGTCGATTTTTCATAAATTCTAAGAAATTCATATGTTAGGATGCTGGGAGATGAATGGGATGCTGCATGGAGATGAATCTTGATCTCCTACATCTCCCATCTCAATACAGCATCCCTTCTTAAAGGCATCTCGGACTTAGTCGATTTTTCATAAATTCATAGAAATTCATATGTGAGGATGCTGCGAGATGAATGGGATGCTGCATGGAGATGAATCTTGATCTCCTACATCTCCCATCTCAATACAGCATCCCTACTTAAAGCCATCTCGGACTTAGTCGATTTTTCATAAATTCATAGAAATTCATATGTTAGGATGCTGCGAGATGAATGGGATGCTGCATGGAGATGCATCTTGATCGCCTACATCTCCCATCTTAATACAGCATCCCTACTTAAAGCCATCTCGGACTTAGTCGATTTTTCATAAATTCTAAGAAATTCATATGTTAGGATGCTGGGAGATGAATGGGATGCTGCATGGAGATGAATCTTGATCTTCTTCATCTCCCATCTTAATACAGCATCCCTACTTGAAGGCATCTCGGACTTAGTCGATTTTTCATAAATTCTAAGAAATTCATATGTTAGGATGCTGGGAGATGAATGGGATGCTGCATGGAGATGAATCTGGATCTCCTACATCTCCCATCTCAATACAGCATCCCTACTTAAAGCCATCTCGGACTTAGTCGATTTTTCATAAATTCATAGAAATTCATATGTTAGGATGCTGCGAGATGAATGGGATGCTGCATGGAGATGAATCTTGATCTACTTCATCTCCCATCTTAATACAGCATCCCTACTTAAATGCATCTCGGACTTAGTCGATTTTTCATAAATTCATAGAAATTCATATGTTAGGATGCTGCGAGATGAATGGGATGCTGCATGAAGATGAATCTTGATCTCCTACATCTCTCATCTCAATACAGCATCCTTACTTAAAGCCATCTCGGACTTAGTCGATTTTTCATAAATTCATAGAAATTCATATGTTAGGATGCTGCGAGATGAATGGGATGCTGCATGGAGATGAATCTTGATCTCCTACATCTCTCATCTCAATACAGCATCCCTACTTAAAGGCATCTCGGACTTAGTCGATTTTTCATAAATTCATAGAAATTCATATGTAAGGATGCTGGGAGATGAATGGGATGCTGCATGGAGATGAATCTTGATCTCCTACATCTCCCATCTTAATACAGCATCCCTACTTAAAGCCATCTCGGACTTAGTCGATTTTTCATAAATTCATATAAATTCATATGTTAGGATGCTGGGAGATGAATGGGATGCTGCATGGAGATGCATCTTGATCTCCTACATCTCCCATCTTAATACAGCATCCCTACTTAAAGCCATCTCGGACTTAGTCGATTTTTCATAAATTCTAAGAAATTCATATGTTAGGATGCTGGGAGATGAATGAGATGCTGCATGGAGATGAATCTTGATCTTCTTCATCTCCCATCTTAATACAGCATCCCTACTTAAAGGCATCTCGGACTTAGTCGATTTTTCATAAATTCTAAGAAATTCATATGTTAGGATGCTGGGAGATAAATGGGATGCTGCATGGAGATGAATCTTGATCTCCTACATCTCCCATCTCAATACAGCATCCCTTCTTAAAGGCATCTCGGACTTAGTCGATTTTTCATAAATTCTAAGAAATTCATATGTTAGGATGCTGGGAGATGAATGGGATGCTGCATGGAGATGCATCTTGATCTCCTACATCTCCCATCTTAATACAGCATCCCTACTTAAATGCATCTCGGACTTAGTCGATTTTTCATAAATTCTAAGAAAAAGATATGTTAGGATGCTGCGAGATGAATGGGATGCTGCATGGAGATGAATCTTGATCTTCTTCATCTCCCATCTTAATACAGCATCCCTACTTAAATGCATCTCGGACTTAGTCGATTTTTCAGAAATTCTAAGAAAAACATATGTTAGGATGCTGCGAGATGAATGGGATGCTGCATGGAGATGCATCTTGATCTCCTACATCTCCCATCTTAATACAGCATCCCTACTTAAAGCCATCTCGGACTTAGTCGATTTTTCATAAATTCATAGAAATTCATATGTTAGGATGCTGCGAGATGAATGGGATGCTGCATGGAGATGAATCTTGATCTTCTTCATCTCCCATCATAATACAGCATCCCTACTTAAAGGCATCTCGGACTTAGTCGATTTTTCATAAATTCATAGAAATTCATATGTTAGGATGCTGCGAGATGAATGGGATGCTGCATGGAGATGAATCTTGATCTTCTTCATCTCCCATCTTAATACAGCATCCCTACTTAAATGCATCTCGGACTTAGTCGATTTTTCATAAATTCTAAGAAATTCATATGTTAGGATGCTGGGAGATAAATGGGATGCTGCATGGAGATGAATCTTGATCTCCTACATCTCCCATCTTAATACAGCATCCCTACTTAAAGGCATCTCGGACTTAGTCGATTTTTCATAAATTCTAAGAAATTCATATGTTAGGATGCTGCGAGATGAATGGGATGCTGCATGGAGATGAATCTTGATCTACTTCTTCTCCCATCTTAATACAGCATCCCTACTTAAAGGCATCTCGGACTTAGTCGACTTTTCATAAATTCATAGAAATTCATATGTTAGGATGCTGCGAGATGGATGGAATGCTGCATGGAGATGAATCTTGATCTTCTTCATCTCCCATCTCGATACAGCATCCCTACTTAAAGGCATCTCGGACTTAGTCAATTTTTCATAAATTCTAAGAAATTCATATGTAAGGATGCTGCGAGATCAATGGGATGCTGCATGGAGATGAATCTTGATCTTCTTCATCTCCCATCTTAATACAGCATCCCTACTTAAAGGCATCTCGGACTTAGTCGATTTTTCATAAATTTTTAGAAAAACATATGTTAGGATGCTGTGAGATGAATGGGATGCTGCATGGAGATAAATCTTGATCTTCTTCATCTCCCATCTTAATTCAGCATCCCTACTTAAGGGCATCTCGGACTTAGTCGATTTTTCATAAATTCTAAGAAATTCATATGTTAGGATGCTGCGAGAGAAATGGGATGCAGCATGGAGATGAATCTTGATCTTCTTCATCTCCCGTCTTAATACAGCATCCCTACTTAAAGGCACCTCGGACTTAGTCGATTTTTCATAAATTCTAAGAAAAACATATGTTAGGATGCTGCGAGAGAAATGGGATGCAGCATGGAGATGAATCTTGATCTTCTTCATCTCCCGTCTTAATACAGCATCCCTACTTAAAGGCACCTCGGACTTAGTCGATTTTTCATAAATTCTAAGTAAAACATATGTTAGGATGCTGCGAGATGAATGGGATGCTGCATGGAGATGAATCTTGATCTCCTACATCTCTCATCTCAATACAGCATCCCTACTTAAAGCCATCTCGGACTTAGTCGATTTTTCATAAATTCATAGAAATTCATATGTTAGGATGCTGCGAGATGAATGGGATGCTGCATGGAGATGAATCTTGATCTTCTACATCTCCCATCTTAATACAGCATCCCTACTTAAAGGCATCTCGGACTTAGTCGATTTTTCATATATTCTAAGAAAAACATATGTTAGGATGCTGCGAGATGAATGGGATGCTGCATGGAGATGAATCTTGATCTTCTTCATCTCCCATCTTAATACAGCATCCCTACTTAAAGGCATCTCGGACTTAGTCGATTTTTCATAAATTCTAAGAAAAACATATGTTAGGATGCTGCGAGATGAATGGGATGCTGCATGGCGATGAATCTTTATCTTCTTCATCTCCCATCTTAATACAGCATCCCTACTTAAAGGCATCTCGGACTTAGTCGATTTTTCATAAATTCATAGAAATTCATATGTTAGGATGCTGCGAGATCAATGGGATGCTGCATGGAGATGAATCTTGATCTTCTTCATCTCCCATCTTAATACAGCATCCCTACTTAAAGGCATCTCGGACTTAGTCGATTTTTCATAAATTTTTAGAAAAACATATGTTAGGATGCTGTGAGATGAATGGGATGCTGCATGGAGATAAATCTTGATCTTCTTCATCTCCCATCTTAATTCAGCATCCCTACTTAAGGGCATCTCGGACTTAGTCGATTTTTCATAAATTCTAAGAAATTCATATGTTAGGATGCTGCGAGATGAATGGGATGCTGCATGGAGATGAATCTTGATCTCCTACATCTCCCATCTCAATACAGCATCCTAACATAAAGGCATCTCGGCCTTAGTCGATTTTTCATAAATTCCAAGAAAAACATATGTTAGGATGCTGCGAGATGAATGGGATGCTGCATGGAGGTGAATCTTGAGCTCCTACATCTCCCATCTCAATACAGCATCCCTACTTAAAGCCATCTCGGATTCAGTCGATTTTTCATAAATTCTAAGAAATTCATATGTAAGGATGCTGCGAGATGAATGGGATGCTGCATGGAGATGAATCTTGATCTTCTTCATCTCCCATCTTAATACAGCATCCCTACTTAAAGGCATCTCGGACTTAGTCGATTTTTCATAAATTCTAAGAAATTCATATGTTAGGATGCTGGGAGATGAATGGGATGCTGCATGGAGATGAATCTTGATCCCTACATCTCTCATCTCAATACAGCATCCCTACTTAAAGGCATCTCGGACTTAGTCGATTTTCCATAAATTCTAAGAAATTTATATGTTAGGATGCTGCGAGATTAATGGGATGCTGCATGGAGATGAATCTTGATCTTCTTCATCTCCCATCCCAAAACAGCATCCCTACTTAAAGGCATCTCGGACTAAGTCGATTTTTCATAAATTCTAAGAAAAACATATGTTAGGATGCTGCGAGATGAATGGGATGCTGCATGGAGATGACTCTTGATCTTCTTCATCTCCCAACTTAATACAGCATCCCTACTTAAAGGCATCTCGGACTGAGTCTATTTTTCATAAATTCTAAGAAAAACATATGTTAGGATGCTGCGAGATGAATGGGATGCTTTATGGAGATGAATCTTGATCTTCTTCATATCCCATCTTAATACAGCATCCCTACTTAAAGGCATCTCGGACTAAGTCGATTTTTCATAAATTCTTAGAAAAACATAAGTTAGGGTGCTGCGAGATGAATGGGATGCTGCATGGAGATGAAACTTGATCTTCTTCATCTCACATCTTAATACAGCTTCCCTACTTAAAGGCATCTCAGACTTAGTCGATTTTTCATAAATTTTAAGAAATTCATATGTTAGGATGCTGCGAGATGATTGGGATGCTGTATGGAGATGCATCTTTATCTTCTTCATCTCCCATCTTAATACAGCATCCCTACTTAAAGGCATCTCGGACTTAGTCGATTTTCCATAAATTCTAAGAAAAACATATGTTAGGATGCTGCGAGATGAATGGGATGCTGCATGGAGATGAATCTTGATCTTCTTCATCTCCCATCTTAATACAGCATCCCTACTTAAATGCATCTCGGACTTAGTCGATTTTTCATAAATTCTAAGAAAAACATATGTTAGGATGCTGCGAGATAAATGGGATGCTGCATGGAGATGAATCTTGATCTCCTACATCTCCCATCTCAAAACAGCATCCCTACTTGAAGGCATCTCGGACTTAGTCTATTTTTCATAAATTCTAAGAAAAACATATGTTAGGATGCTGGGAGATGAATGGGATGCTGCATGGAGATGAATCTTGATCTTCTTCATCTCCCATCTCAATACAGCATCCCTACTTAAAGGCATCTCGGACTTAGTCGATTTTTCATAAATTCATAGAAATTCATATGTTAGGATGCTGCGAGATGAATGGGATGCTGCATGGAGATGAATCTTGATCTCCTTCATCTCCCATCTCAATACAGCATCCCTACTTAGAGGCATCTCGGACTTAGTCGATTTTTCATAAATTCTAAGAAAAACATATGTTAGGATGCTGCGAGATGAATGGGATGCTGCATGGAGATGAATCTTGATCTTTTTTCATCTCCCATCTTAATACAGCATCCCTACTTAAAGGCATCTCGGACTTAGTCGATTTTTCATAAATTCATAGAAATTCATATGTTAGGATGCTGCGAGATGAATGAGATGCTGCATGGAGATGAATCTTGATCTTCTTCATCTCCCATCTTAATACAGCATCCCTACTTAAAGGCATCTCGGACTTAGTTGATTTTTCATAAATTCTTAAAAAAACATATGTTAGGATGCTGGGAGATGAATGGGATGCTGCATGAAGATGAACCTTGATCTTCTTAATCTCCCATCTTAATACAGCATACCTACTTAAAGGCATCTCGGACTTAGTCGATTTTTCATAAATTCTAAGAAATTCATCTGTAAGGATGCTGGGAGATGAATGGGATGCTGCATGGAGATGAATCATGATCTTCTTCATCTCCCATCTTAATACAGCATCCCTACTTAAAGGCATCTCGGACTTAGTCGATTTTTCATAAATTCTAAAAAAAAACATATGTTAGGATGCTGGGAGATGAATGGGATGCTGCATGGAGATGAATCTTGATCTTCTGCATCTCCCATCTTAATACAGCATCCCTACTTAAAGGCATCTCGGACTTAGTCGATTTTTCATAAATTCTAAGAAAAACATATGTTTGGATGCTGCGAGGAGAATGGGATGCTGCATGGAGATGAATCTTGATCTCCTTCATCTAACATCTTTATACAGCATCCCTGCTTGAAGGCATCTCGGACTTAGTCGATTTTTCATAAATTCTAAGAAAAACATATGTTTGGATGCTAAGAGATGAATGGGATGCTGCATGGAGATGAATCTTGATCTTCTTCATCTCTCATCTTAATACAGCATCCCTACTCAAAGGCATCTCGGACTAAGTCGATTTTTAATAAATTCTAAGAAAAACTTATGTTCGGATGCTGCGAGATGAATGGGATGCTGCATGGAGATGAATCTTGCTCTTCTTCATCTCCCGTCTTAATACAGCATCCCTACTTAAAGTCATCTCGGACTTAGTCGATTTTTCATAAATTCTAAGAAATTCATATGTTAGGATGCTGCGAGATGAATGGGATGCTGCATGGAGATGAATCTTGATCTTCAACATCTCCCATCTTAATACAGCATCCCTACTTAAAGGCATCTCGGACTTAGTCGATTTTTCATAAATTCTAAGAAAAACATATGTTAGGATGCTGCGAGATGAATGGGATGCTGCATGGAGATAAATCTTGCTCTTCTTCATCTCCCGTCTTAATACAGCATCCCTACTTAAAGTCATCTCGGACTTAGTCGATTTTTCATAAATTCTAAGAAATTCATATGTTAGGATGCTGGGAGATGAATGGGATGCTGCATGCAGATGAATCTTGATCTTCTTCATCTCCCATCTTAATACAGCATCCCTACTTAAAGGCATCTCGGACTTAGTCGATTTTTCATAAATTCTAAGAAAAACATCTGTTAGGATGCTGGGAGATGAATGGGATGCTGCATGGAGATGAAACTTGATCTCCTACATCTCCCATCTCAATACAGCATCCCTTCTTGAAGGCATCTCGGACTTAGTCGATTTTTCATAAATTCTAAGAAATTCATATGTTAGGATGCTGGGAGATGAATGGGATGCTGCATGGAGATGAATCTTGATCTTCTTCATCTCCCATCTTAATACAGCATCCCTACTTGAAGGCATCTCGGACTTAGTCGATTTTTCATAAATTCTAAGAAATTCATATGTTAGGATGCTGGGAGATGAATGGGATGCTGCATGGAGATGAATCTGGATCTCCTACATCTCCCATCTCAATACAGCATCCCTACTTAAAGGCATCTCGGACTTAGTCGATTTTTCATAAATTCATAGAAATTCATATGTTAGGATGCTGCGAGATGAATGGGATGCTGCATGGAGATGATTCTTGATCTTTTTCATCTCCCATCTTAATACAGCATCCCTACTTAAAGCCATCTCGGACTTAGTCGATTTTTCATAAATTCTAAGAAAAACATATGTTAGGATGCTGCGAGATGAATGGGATGCTGCATGGAGATGAATCTTGATCTACTTCATCTCCCATCTTAATACAGCATCCCTACTTAAATGCATCTCGGACTTAGTCGATTTTTCATAAATTCTAAGAAAAACATATGTTAGGATGCTGCGAGATGAATGGGATGCTGCATGGAGATGAATCTTGATCTTCTTCATCTCCCATCTTAATACAGCATCCCTACTTAAAGGCATCTCGGACTTAGTCGATTTTTCATAAATTCTTAGAAATTCATATGTTAGGATGCTGCGAGATGAATGGGATGCTGCATGGAGATGAATCTTGATCTTCTTCATCTCCCATCTTAATACAGCATCCCTACTTAAATGCATCTCGGACTTAGTCAATTTTTCATAAATTCTAAGAAAAACATATGTTAGGATGCTGCGAGATGAATGGGATGCTGCATGGAGATGAATCTTGATCTCCTACATCTCTCATCTCAATACAGCATCCCTACTTAAAGCCATCTCGGACTTAGTCGATTTTTCATAAATTCATAGAAATTCATATGTTAGGATGCTGCGAGATGAATGGGATGCTGCAAGGAGATTTATATTGATCTTCTTCATCTCCCATCTTAATACAGCATCCCTACTTAAAGGCATCTCGGACTTAGTCGATTTTTCATAAATTCTAAGAAAAACATATGTTAGGATGCTGCGAGATGAATGGGATGCTGCATTGAGATGAATCTTGATCTTCTCCATCTCCCATCTGAATACAGCATCCCTACTTAAAGGCATCTCGGACTTAGCCGATTTTTCATAAAATCTAAGAAAAACATATGTTAAGATGCTTCGAGATGAAAGGGATGCTGCATGGAGATGAATCTTGATCTTCTTCATCTCCCATCTTAATACAGCATCCCTACTTAAAGGCATCTCGGACTTAGCCGATTTTTCATAAAATCTAAGAAAAACCTATGTTAAGATGCTGCGAGATGAATGGGATGCTGCATGGAGATGAATCTTGATCTTCTTCATCTCCCATCTTAATGCAGCATCCCTACTTAAAGGCATCTCGGACTTAGTCGATTTTTCATAAATTCTAAGAAAACAATATGTTAGGATGCTGCGAGATGAATGGGATGCTGCATGGAGATGAATCTTGATCTTCTTCATCTCCCATCTTAATACAGCATCCCTACTTAAAGGCATCTCGGACTTAGTCGATTTTTCATAAATTCTAAGAAAACAATATATTAGGATGCTGCGAGATGAATGGGATGCTGCATGGAGATGAATCTTGATCTTCTTCATCTCCCATCTTAATACAGCATCCCTACTTAAAGGCATCTCGGACTTAGTCGATTTTTCATAAATTCTAAGAAATTCATATGTTAGGATGCTGGGAGATGAATGGGATGCTGCATGGAGATGAATCTTGATCTTCTTCATCTCCCATCTTAATACAGCATCCCTACTTAAAGGCATCTCGGACTTAGTCGATTTTTCATAAATTCTAAGAAAAACATATGTTAGGATGCTGCGAGATGAATGGGATGCTGCATGGAGATGCATCTTGATCTCCTACATCTCCCATCTTAATACAGCATCCCTACTTAAAGCCATCTCGGACTTAGTCGATTTTTCATAAATTCATAGAAATTCATATGTTAGGATGCTGCGAGATGAATGGGATGCTGCATGGAGATGAATCTTGATCTACTCCATCTCTCATCTCAATACAGCATCCCTACTTAAAGGCATCTCGGACTTAGTCGATTTTTCATAAATTCATAGAAATTCATATGTTAGGATGCTGGGAGATGAATGGGATGCTGCATGGAGATGAATCTTGATCTTCTTCATCTCCCATCTTAATACAGCATCCCTACTTAAAGGCATCTCGGACTTAGTCGATTTTTCATAAATTCTAAGAAATTCATATGTTAGGATGCTGGGAGATGAATGGGATGCTGCATGGAGATGAATCTTGATCTCCTACATCTCCCATCTCAATACAGCATCCCTACTTAAAGGCATCTCGGACTTAGTCGATTTTTCATAAATTCATAGAAATTCATATGTGAGGATGCTGCGAGATGAATGGGATGCTGCATGGAGATGAATCTTGATCTCCTACATCTCTCATCTCAACCCAGCATCCCTACTTAAAGCCATCTTGGACTTAGTCGATTTTTCATAAATTCATATAAATTCATATGTTAGGATGCTGCGAGATGAATGGGATGCTGCATGGAGATGCATCTTGATCTCCTACATCTCCCATCTTAATACAGCATCCCTACTTAAAGCCATCTTGGACTTAGTCGATTTTTCATAAATTCATATAAATTCATATGTTAGGATGCTGCGAGATGAATGGGATGCTGCATGGAGATGCATCTTGATCTCCTACATCTCCCATCTTAATACAGCATCCCTACTTAAAGCCATCTCGGACTTAGTCGATTTTTCATAAATTCATAGAAATTCATATGTTAGGATGCTGGGAGATGAATGGGATGCTGCATGGAGATGAATCTTGATCTTCTTCATCTCCCATCTTAATACAGCATCCCTACTTAAAGGCATCTCGGACTTAGTCGATTTTTCATAAATTCTAAGAAAAACTTATGTTAGGATGCTGCGAGATGAATGGGATGCTGCATGGAGATGAATCTTGATCTTCTTCATCTCCCATCTTAATACAGCATCCCTACTTAAAGGCATCTCGGACTTAGTCGATTTTTCATTAATTCTAAGAAAAACATATGTCAGGATGCTGGGAGATGAATGGGATGCTGCATGGAGATGAATCTTGATCTTCTTCATCTCCCATTTCAATACAGCATCTCTACTTAAAGGCATCTCGGACTTAGTCGATTTTTCATAAATTCTAAGAAAAACATATGTTAGGATGCTGCGAGATGAATGGGATGCTGCATGGAGATGAATCTTGATCTCCTTCATCTCCCATCTCAATACAGCATTACTACTTAAAGCCATCTCGGACTTAGTCGATTTTTCATAAATTCTTAAAAATTCATATGTAAGGATGCTGGGAGATGAATGGGATGCTGCATGGAGATGAATCTTGATCTCCTACATCTCCCATCTTAATACAGCATCCCTACTTAAAGCCATCTCGGACTTAGTCGATTTTTCATAAATTCACAGAAATTCATATGTTAGGATGCTGGGAGATGAATAAGATGCTGCATGGAGATGAATCTTGATCTCCTACATCTCCCATCTCAATACAGCATCCCTACTTGAAGCCATCTCGGACTTAGTCGATTTTTCATAAATTCTAAGAAATTCATATGTTAGGATGCTGCGAGATGAATGGGATGCTGCATGGAGATGAATCTTGATCTCCTTCATCTCCCATCTCAATACAGCATCCCTACTTAAATACATCTCGGACTTAGTCGATTTTTCATAAATTCTAAAAAATTCATATGTGAGGATGCTGCGAGATGAATGGGATGCTGCATGGAGATGAATCTTGATCTCCTACATCTCTCATCTCAATACAGCATCCCTACTTAAAGGCATCTCGGACTTAGTCGATTTTTCATAAATTCATAGAAATTCATATGTTAGGATGCTGCGAGATGAATGGGATGCTGCATGGAGATGAATCTTGATCTACTTCATCTCCCATCTTAATACAGCATCTCTACTTAAAGGCATCTCGGTCTTAGTCGATTTTTCATAAATTCATAGAAATTCATATGTTAGGATGCTGCGAGATGAATGGGATGCTGCATGGAGATGCATCTTGATCTTCTTCATCTCCCATCTCAATACAGCATCCCTGCTTAAAGGCATCTCGGAATTAGTCGATTTTTCATAAATTCTTAGAAAAACATATGTTAGGAAGCTGAGAGATGAATGGGATGCTGCATGGAGATGAATCTTGATCTTCTTCATCTCCCATCTTAACACAGCATCCCTACTTAAAGGCATCTCGGACTTAGTCGATTTTTCATAAATTCTAAGAAATTCATATGTTAGGATGCTGGGGGATGAATGAGATGCTGCATGGAGATTAATCTTGATCTTCCTCATCTCCCATCTTAATACAGCATGCCTACCTAAAGGCATCTCGGACTTAGTCGATTTTGCATAAATTCTAAGAAATTCATATGTTAGGATGCTGGAAGATGAATAAGATGCTGCATGGAGATGAATCTTGATCTCCTACATCTCCCATCTCAATACAGCATCCCTACTTAAAGCAATCTCGTACTTAGTCGATTTTTCATAATTTCTAAGAAATTCATATGTAAGGATGCTGGGAGATGAATGGGATGCTGCATGGAGATGAATCTTGATCTCCTACATCTCCCATCTCAATACAGCATCCCTACTTAAAGGCATCTCGGACTTAGTCGATTTTTCATAAATTCTTAGAAAATCATATGTTAGGATGCTGCGAGATGAATGACATGCTGCATGGAGATGAATCTTGATCTTCTACATCTCCCTTCTTTATACAGCATCCCTACTTAAAGGCATCTTGGACTTAGTCGATTTTTCATAAATTCTAAGAAAAACATATGTTAGGATGCTGCGAGATGAATGGGATGCTGCATGGAGTGAATCTTGATCTTCTACATCTCCCATCTTAATACAGCATCCCTACTTAAAGGCATCTCGGACTTAGTCGATTTTTCATAAATTCTAAGAAATTCATATGTTAGGATGCTGCGAGATGAATGGGATGCTGCATGGAGATGAATCTTGATCTTCTTCATCTCCCATCTCAATACAGCATCCCTACTTAAAGCCATCTCGGACTTAGTCGATTTTTCATAAATTCTAAGAAATTCATATGTTAGGATGCTGGGAGATGAATGGGATGCTGCATGGAGATGAATCTTGATCTACTTCATCTCCCATCTTAATACAGCATCCCTACTTACAGGCATCTCGGACTTAGTCGATTTTTCATAAATTCTAAGAAAAACATATGTTAGGATGCTGCGAGATGAATGAAATGCTGCATGGAGATAAATCTTGGCCTTCTTCATCTCCCATCTTAATACAGCATCCCTACTTAAAGGCATCTCGGACTAAGTCGATTTTTCATAAATTCATAGAAATTCATATGTTAGGATGCTGCGAGATGAATGGGATGCTGCATGGAGATGAATCTTGATCTACTTCATCTCCCATCTTAATACAGCATCCCTACTTACAGGCATCTCGGACTTAGTCGATTTTTCATAAATTCTAAGAAAAACATATGTTAGGATGCTGCGAGATGAATGAAATGCTGCATGGAGATAAATCTTGGCCTTCTTCATCTCCCATCTTAAACCAGCATCCCTACTTAAAGGCATCTCGGACTTAGTCGATTTTTCATAAATTCTAAGAAATTCATCTGTTAGGATGCTGCGAGATGAATGGGATGCTGCATGGAGATGAATCTTGATCTTCTTCATCTCCCATCTTAATACAGCATCCCTAATTAAACGCATCTCGGACTTAGTCGATTTTTGATAAATTCTAAGAAATTCATATGTGAGGATGCTGCGAGATGAATGGGATGCTGCATGGAGATGAATCTTGATCTTCTTTATCTCCCATCTCAATACAGCATCCCTACTTAAAGGCATCTCGGACTTAGTCGATTTTCCATAAATTCTAAGAAAAACATATGTTAGGATGCTGGGAGATGAATGAGATGCTGCATGGAGATGAATCTTGATCTTCTTCATCTCCCATCTTAATACAGCATCCCTACTTGAAGGCATCTCGGACTTAGTCGATTTTTCATAAATTCTAAGAAATTCATATGTTAGGATGCTGCGAGATGAATGGGATGCTGCATGGAGATGAATCTTGATCTTCTTCATCTCCCATCTCAATACAGCATCCCTACTTAAAGGCATCTCGGACTTAGTTGATTTTTCATAAATTCTAAGAAAAACATATGTTAGGATGCTGCGAGATGAATGGGATGCTGCATGGAGATGAATCTCGATCTTCTATATCTCCCATCTTAATACAGCATCCCTACGTAAAGGCATCTCGGACTTAGTCGATTTTTCATAAATTCTAAGAAAAACATATGTTAGGATGCTGCGAGATGAATGGGATGCTGTATGGAGAAGAATCTTGATCTTCTTCATCTCCCATCTTAAACCAGCATCCCTACTTAAAGGCATCTCGGACTTAGTCGATTTTTCATAAATTCTAAGAAATTCATCTGTTAGGATGCTGCGAGATGAATGGGATGCTGCATGGAGATGAATCTTGATCTTCTTCATCTCCCATCTTAATACAGCATCATTAATTAAACGCATCTCGGACTTAGTCGATTTTTGATAAATTCTAAGAAATTCATATGTTAGGATGCTGCGAGATGAATGGGATGCTGCATGGAGATGAATCTTGATCTTCTTTATCTCCCATCTCAATACAGCATCCCTACTTGAAGGCATCTCGGACTTAGTCGATTTTTCATAAATTCTAAGAAATTCATATGTTAGGATGCTGGGAGATGAATGGGATGCTGCATGGAGATAAATCTTGATCTTATTCATCTCCCATCTTAATACAGCATCCCTACTTAAAGGCATCTCGGACTTAGTCGATTTTTCATAAATTCTAAGAAAAACATATGTTAGGATGCTGCGAGATGAATGGGATGCTGCATGGAGATGAATCTTGATCTTCTTCATCTCCCATCTTAATACAGCATCCCTACTTAAAGGCATCTCGGACTTAGTCGATTTTTCATAAATTCATAGAAATTCATATGTTAGGATGCTGCGAGATCAATGGGATGCTGCATGAAGATGAATCTTGATCTTCTTCATCTCCCATCTTAATACAGCATCCCTACTTAAAGGCCTATCGGACTTAGTCGATTTTTCATAAATTCTAAGAAATTCATATGTTAGGATGCTGCGAGATGAATGGGATGCTGCATGGAGATGAATCTTGATCTTCTTCATCTCCCATCTCGATACAGCATCCCTACTTAAAGGCATCTCGGACTTAGTCGATTTTTCATAAATTCTAAGAAATTCATATGTTAGGATGCTGCGAGATTAATGGGATGCTGCATGGAGATGAATCTTGATCTTCTTCATCTCTCATCTTAATACAGCATCCCTACTTAAAGGCATCTCGGACTTAGTCGATTTTTCATAAATTCATAGAAATTCATATGTTAGGATGCTGCGAGATGAATGGGATGCTGCATGGAGATGAATCTTGATCTCCGACATCTCCCATCTCAAAACAGCATCCCTACTAAAAGGCATCTCGGACTTAGTCGATTTTTCATAAATTCTAAGAAAAACATATGTTAGGATGCTGCGAGATGAATGGGATGCTGCATGGAGATGAATCTTGATCTTCTTCATCTCTCATCTTAATACAGCATCCCTACTTAAAGGCATCTCGGACTTAGTCGATTTTTCATAAATTCTAAGAAAAGCATATGTTAGGATGCTGCGAGATGAATGAGATGCTGCATGGAGATGAATCTTGATCTTCTTCATCTCCCATCTTAATACAGCATCCCTAATTAAACGCATCTCGGACTTAGTCGATTTTTGATAAATTCTAAGAAATTCATATGTTAGGATGCTGCGAGATGAATGGGATGCTGCATGGAGATGAATCTTGATCTTCTTTATCTCCCATCTCAATACAGCATCCCTACTTGAAGGCATCTCGGACTTAGTCGATTTTTCATAAATTCTAAGAAATTCATATGTTAGGATGCTGGGAGATGAATGGGATGCTGCATGGAGATAAATCTTGATCTTATTCATCTCCCATCTTAATACAGCATCCCTACTTAAAGGCATCTCGGACTTAGTCGATTTTTCATAAATTCTAAGAAAAACATATGTTAGGATGCTGCGAGATGAATGGGATGCTGCATGGAGATGAATCTTGATCTTCTTCATCTCCCATCTCAATACAGCATCCCTACTTAAAGGCATCTCGGACTTAGTTGATTTTTCATAAATTCTAAGAAAAACATATGTTAGGATGCTGCGAGATGAATGGGATGCTGCATGGAGATGAATCTCGATCTTCTTCATCTCCCATCTTAAACCAGCATCCCTACTTAAAGGCATCTCGGACTTAGTCGATTTTTCATAAATTCTAAGAAATTCATATGTTAGGATGCTGGGAGATGAATGGGATGCTGCATGGAGATGAATCTTGATCTTCGTCACCTCCCATCTCGATACAGCATCCCTACTTAAAGGCATCTCGGACTTAGTCGATTTTTCATAAATTCTAAGAAATTCATATGTTAGGATGCTGCGAGATGAATGGGATGCTGCATCGAGATGAATCTTGATCTTCTTCATCTCCCATCTCGATACAGCATCCCTACTTAAAGGCATCTCGGACTTAGTCGATTTTTCATAAATTCTAAACAATTCATATGTTAGGATGCTGCGAGATGAATGGGATGCTGGATGGAGATGAATCTTGATCTTCTTCATCTCCCATCTCGATACAGCATCCCTACCTAAAGGCATCTCGGACTTAGTCGATTTTTCATAAATTCTAAACAATTCATATGCTAGGATGCTGCGAGATGAATGGGATGCTGCATGGAGATGAATCTTGATCTTTTACATCTCCTATCTTAATACAGCATCCCTACTTGAAGGCATCTCGGACTTAGTCGATTTTTCATAAATTCTAAGAAAAACATATGTTAGGATGCTGGGAGATGAATGAGATGCTGCATGGAGATGAATCTTGATCTTCTTCATCTCCCATCTTAATACAGCATCCCTACTTAAAGGCATCTCGGACTTAGTCGATTTTCCATAAATTCTAAGAAAAACATATGTTAGGATGCTGATAGATGAATGGGATGCTGCATGGAGATGAATCTTGATCTTCTTCATCTCCCATCTTAATACAGCATCCCTACTTAAAGGCATCTCGGACTTAGTCGATTTTCCATAAATTCTAAGAAAAACATATGTTAGGATGCTGCGAGATGAATGGGATGCTGCATGGAGATGAATCTTGATCTTCTTCATCTCCCATCTTAATACAGCATCCCTACTTAAAGGCATCTCGGACTTAGTCGATTTTTCATAAATTCTAAGAAAAACATATGTTAGGATGCTGCGAGATGAATGGGATGCTGCATGGAGATGAATATTGATCTCCTACATCTCCCATCTCAATACAGCATCCCTACTTAAAGGCATCTTGGACTTAGTCAATTTTTCATAAATTCTAAGAAAAACATATGTTAGGATGCTGCGAGATGAATGGGATGCTGCATGGAGATGAATCTTGATCTTCTTCATCTCCCATCTTAATACAGCATCCCTACTTAAAGGCATCTCGGACTTAGTCGATTTTTCATAAATTCTAAGAAATTCATATGTTAGGATGCTGGGAGATGAATGGGATGCTGCATGGAGATGAATCTTGATCTTCTTCATCTCCCGTCTCAATACAGCATCCCTACTTAAAGGCATCTCGGACTTAGTCGATTTTTCATAAATACTAAGTAAAACATATGTTTGGATGCTGGGAGATGAATGTGATGCTGCATGGAGATGAATCTTGATCTTCTTCATCTCTCATCTCAATACAGCATCCCTACTTAAAGGCATCTCGGACTTAGTCGATTTTTCATAAATTCTAAGAAAAACTTATGTTAGGATGCTGGGAGATGAATGGGATGCTGCATGGAGATGAATCTTGATCTCCTACATCTCCCATCTCAATACAGCATCCCTACTTAAAGGCATCTCGGACTTAGTCGATTTTTCATAAATTCATAGAAATTCATATGTTAGGATGCTGGGAGATGAATGGGATGCTGCATGGAGATGAATCTTGATCTTCTTCATCTCCCATCTTAATACAGCATCCCTACTTAAAGGCATCTCGGACTTAGTCGATTTTTCATAAATTCTAAGAAAAACATATGTTAGGATGCTGCGAGATGAATGGGATGCTGCATGGAGATGAATCTTGATCTTCTACATCTCCCATCTCAATACAGCATCCCTACTTAAAGGCATCTCGGACTTAGTCGATTTTTCATAAATTCTAAGAAATTCATATGTTAGGATGCTGCGAGATGAATGGGATGCTGCATGGTGATGAATCTTGATCTTCTCCATCTCCCATCTTAATACAGCATCCCTTCTTAAAGGCATCTGGGACTTAGTCTTTTTTTCATAAATTCTAAGAAAAACATATGTTAGGATGCTGCGAAATGAATGGGATGCTGCATGGAGATGAATCTTGATCTCCTACATCTCCCATCTTAATACAGCATCCCTACTTAAAAGGCATCTCGGACTTAGTCGATTTTTCATAAATTCTAAGAAAAACATATGTTAGGATGCTGCGAAATTAATGGGATGCTGCATGGAGATGAATCTTGATCTTCTTCATCTCCCATCTCAATACAGCATCCCTACTTGAAGGCATCTCGGACTTAGTCGATTTTTCATAAATTCTATGAAATTCATATGTTAGGATGCTGCGAGATAAATGGGATGCTGCCTGGAGATGGATCTTGATCTCCTACATCTCCCATCTCAATACAGCATTCCTACTTAAAGCCATCTCGGACTTAGTCGATTTTTCATAAATTCTAAGAAATTGATATGTTAGGATGCTGCGAGATGAATGGGATGCTGCATGGAGATGAATCTTGATCTCCTACATCTCCCATCTCAATTCAGCATCCCTACTTAATGGCATCTCGGACTTAGTCGATTTTTCATAAATTCTAAGAAATTTATATGTAAGGATGCTGCGAGATGAATGGGATGCTGCATGGAGATGAATCTTGATCTTCTCCATCTCCCGTCTCAATACAGCATCCCTACTTAAAGCCATCTCGGACTTAGTCGATTTTTCATAAATTCTAAGAAATTCATATGTTTGGATGCTGCGAGATGAATGGGATGCTGCATGGAGATAAATCTTGATCTTCTCCATCTCCCATCTAAATACAGCATCCCTACTTAAAGGCATCTCAGACTTAGTCGATTTTGCATAAATTCTAAGCAAAACATATGTTGGGATGCTGCGAGATGAATGAGATGCTGCATGGAGATGAACCTTGATCTTCTCCATCTCCCATCTAAATACAGCATCCCTACTTAAAGGCATCTCGGACTTAGTCGAGTTTTCATAAATTCTAAGAAAAACAGATGTTTAGATGCTGGGAGATGAATGGGATGCTGCATGGAGATGAATCTTGATCTTCTTCATCTCCCATCTTAATACAGCATCCCTACTTAAAGGCATCTCGGACTTAGTCGATTTTTCATAAATTCTAAGAAATTCATATGTTAGGATGCTGGGAGAGGAATGGGATGCTGCATGGAGATGAATCTTGATCTCCTACATCTCCCATCTTAATACAGCATCCCTACTTAAAGGCATCTCGGACTTAGTCGATTTTTCATAAATTCATAGAAATTCATATGTTAGGATGCTGGGAGATGAATGGGATGCTGCATGGAGATGAATCTTGATCTCCTACATCTCTCATCTCAATACAGCATCCCTACTTAAAGCCATCTCGGACTTAGTCGATTTTTCATAAATTCATAGAAATTCATATGTTAGGATGCTGAGAGATGAATGGGATGCTGCATGGAGATGAATCTTGATCTCCTACATCTCCCATCTCAATACAGCATCCCTACTTAAAGGCATCTCGGACTTAGTCGATTTTTCATAAATTCATAGAAATTCATATGTTAGGATGCTGCGAGATGAATGGGATGCTGCATGGAGATGAATCTTGATCTCCTACATCTCTCATCTCAATACAGCATCCCTACTTAAAGCCATCTCGGACTTAGTCGATATTTCATAAATTCTTAGACAAACATATGTTAGGATGCTGCGAGATGAATAGGATGCTGCATGGAGATGAATCTTGATCTTCTTCATCTCCCGTCTCAATACAGCATCCCTACTTAAAGGCATCTCGGACTTAGTCGATTTTTCATAAATTCTTAGAAAAACATATGTTAGGATGCTGCGAGATGAATAGGATGCTGCATGGAGATGAATCTTGATCTTCTTCATCTCCCGTCTCAATACAGCATCCCTACTTAAAGGCATCTCGGACTTAGTCGATTTTTCATAAATTCTTAGAAAAACATATGTTAGGATGCTGCGAGATGAATAGGATGCTGCATGGAGATGAATCTTGATCTTCTTCATCTCCCATCTTAATACAGCATCCCTACTTAAAGGCATCTCGGACTTAGTCTATTTTTCATAAATTCTAAGAAAAACATATGTTAGGATGCTGGGAGATGAATGGGATGCTGCATGGAGATGAATCTTGATCTCCTACATCTCCCATCTCAATACAGCATCCCTACTTAAAGGCATCTCGGACTTAGTCGATTTTTCATAAATTCATAGAAATTCATATGTTAGGATGCTGCGAGATGAATGGGATGCTGCATGGAGATGAATCTTGATCTCCTACATCTCTCATCTCAATACAGCATCCCTACTTAAAGCCATCTCGGACTTAGTCGATATTTCATAAATTCTTAGACAAACATATGTTAGGATGCTGCGAGATGAATAGGATGCTGCATGGAGATGAATCTTGATCTTCTTCATCTCCCGTCTCAATACAGCATCCCTACTTAAAGGCATCTCGGACTTAGTCGATTTTTCATAAATTCTTAGAAAAACATATGTTAGGATGCTGCGAGATGAATAGGATGCTGCATGGAGATGAATCTTGATCTTCTTCATCTCCCGTCTCAATACAGCATCCCTACTTAAAGGCATCTCGGACTTAGTCGATTTTTCATAAATTCTTAGAAAAACATATGTTAGGATGCTGCGAGATGAATAGGATGCTGCATGGAGATGAATCTTGATCTTCTTCATCTCCCATCTTAATACAGCATCCCTACTTAAAGGCATCTCGGACTTAGTCTATTTTTCATAAATTCTAAGAAAAACATATGTTAGGATGCTGGGAGATGAATGGGATGCTGCATGGAGATGAATCTTGATCTTCTTCATCTCCCATCTTAATACAGCATCCCTACTTAAAGGCATCTAGGACTTAGTCGATTTTTCATGAATTCTAAGAAAAACATATGTTAGGATGCTGGGAGATGTGTGGGATGCTGCATGGAGATAAATCTTGATCTTTTACATCTCCCATCTCAATACAGCATCCCTGCATAAAGGCATCTCGGACTTAGTCGATTTTTCATATATTCTAAGAAAAACATATGTTAGGATGCTGCGAGATGAATGGGATGCTGCATGGAGATGAAGCTTGATCTTCTTCATCTCCCATCTCAATACAGCATCCCTACTTAAAGGCATCTCGGACTTAGTCGATTTTTCATAAATTCTAAGAAAAACATATGTTAGGATGCTGCGAGATGAATGAAATGCTGCATGGAGATAAATCTTGGCCTTCTTCATCTCCCATCTTAAACCAGCATCCCTACTTCCCCCTAAAATCGACTAAGTCCGAGATGCCTTTAAGTAGGGATGCTGTATTAAGATGGGAGATGAAGAAGATCAAGATTCATCACCATGCAGCATCCCATTCATCTCGCAGCATCCTAACATATGAATTTCTTAGAATTTATGAAAAATCGACTAAGTCCGAGATGCCTTTAAGTAGGGATGCTGTATTGAGATGGGAGATGAAGAAGATCAAGATTCATCTCCATGCAGCATCCCATTCATCTCGCAGCATCCTAACATATGTTTTTCTTAGAATTTATGAAAAATCGACTAAGTCCGAGATGCCTTTAAGTAGGGATGCTGTATTAAGATTGGAGATGAAGAAGATCAAGATTAATCTCCATGCAGCATCCCATTCATCTCGCAGCATCCTAACATATGTTTTTCTTAAAAGATATGAAAAATCGACTAAGTCCAAGATGCCTTTAAGTAGGGATGCTGTATTGAGATGGGAGATGTAGGAGATCAAGATTTATCTCCATGCAGCATCCCATTCATCTCGCAGCATCCTAACATATGAATTTCTATGAATTTATGAAAAATCGACTAAGTCCGAGATGGCTTTAAGTAGGGATGCTGTATTGAGATGGGAGATGTAGGAGTTCAAGATTTATCTCCATGCAGCATCCCATTCATCTCGCAGCATCCTAACATATGAATTTCTATGAATTTATGAAAAATCGACTTAGTCCGAGATGCCTTTAAGTAGGGATGCTGTATTGAGATGGGAGATGAAGAAGATCAAGATTCATCTCCATGCAGCATCCCATTCATCTCGCAACATCCTAACATATGAATTTCTAAGAATTTATGAAAAAGTCCGAGATGGCTTTAAGTAGGGATGCTGTATTGAGATGGGAGATGTAGGAGATCAAGATTCATCTCCATGCAGCATCCCATTCATCTCCCAGCATCCTTACATATGAATTTCTTAGAATTTATGTAAAATCGACTAAGTCCGAGATGCCTTTAAGTAGGGATGCTGTATTGAGATGGGAGATGTAGGAGATCAAGATTCATCTCCATGCAGCATCCCATTCATCTCCCAGCATCCTAACATATGTTTTTCTTAGAATTTATGAAAAATAGACTAAGTCCGAGATGCCTTTAAGTAGGGATGCTGTATTAAGATGGGAGATGAAGAAGATCAAGATTCATCTCCATGCAGCATCCCATTCATCTCCCAGCATCCTAACATATGTTTTTCTTAGAATTTATGAAAAATAGACTAAGTCCGAGATGCCTTTAAGTAGGGATGCTGTATTAAGATGGGAGATGAAGAAGATCAAGATTCATCTCCATGCAGCATCCTATTCATCTCGCAGCATCCTAACATATGTTTTTCTTAGAATTTATGAAAAATAGACTAAGTCCGAGATGCCTTTAAGTAGGGATGCTGTATTGAGACGGGAGATGAAGAAGATCAAGATTCATCTCCATGCAGCATCCTATTCATCTCGCAGCATCCTAACATATGTTTTTCTTAAAAGTTATGAAAAATCGACTAAGTCCGAGATGCCTTTAAGTAGGGATGCTGTATTAAGATGGGAGATGTAGAAGATCAAGATTCATCTCCATGCAGCATCTCATTCATCTCGCAGCATCCTAACATATGAATTTCTTAGAATTTATGGAAAATCGACTAAGTCCGAGATGCCTTTAAGTAGGGATGCTGTATTAAGATGGGAGATGAAGAAGATCAAGATTCATCACCATGCAGCATCCCATTCATCTCGCAGCATCCTAACATATGAATTTCTTAGAATTTATGAAAAATCGACTAAGTCCGAGATGCCTTTAAGTAGGGATGCTGTATTGAGATGGGAGATGAAGAAGATCAAGATTCATCTCCATGCAGCATCCCATTCATCTCGCAGCATCCTAACATATGTTTTTTCTTAGAATTTATGAAAAATCGACTAAGTCCGAGATGCCTTTAAGTAGGGATGCTGTATTAAGATGGGAGATGAAGAAGATCAAGATTAATCTCCATGCAGCATCCCATTCATCTCGCAGCATCCTAACATATGTTTTTCTTAAAAGATATGAAAAATCGACTAAGTCCAAGATGCCTTTAAGTAGGGATGCTGTATTGAGATGGGAGATGTAGGAGATCAAGATTTATCTCCATGCAGCATCCCATTCATCTCGCAGCATCCTAACATATGAATTTCTATGAATTTATGAAAAATCGACTAAGTCCGAGATGGCTTTAAGTAGGGATGCTGTATTGAGATGGGAGATGTAGGAGTTCAAGATTTATCTCCATGCAGCATCCCATTCATCTCGCAGCATCCTAACATATGAATTTCTATGAATTTATGAAAAATCGACTTAGTCCGAGATGCCTTTAAGTAGGGATGCTGTATTGAGATGGGAGATGAAGAAGATCAAGATTCATCTCCATGCAGCATCCCATTCATCTCGCAACATCCTAACATATGAATTTCTAAGAATTTATGAAAAAGTCCGAGATGGCTTTAAGTAGGGATGCTGTATTGAGATGGGAGATGTAGGAGATCAAGATTCATCTCCATGCAGCATCCCATTCATCTCCCAGCATCCTTACATATGAATTTCTTAGAATTTATGTAAAATCGACTAAGTCCGAGATGCCTTTAAGTAGGGATGCTGTATTGAGATGGGAGATGTAGGAGATCAAGATTCATCTCCATGCAGCATCCCATTCATCTCCCAGCATCCTAACATATGTTTTTCTTAGAATTTATGAAAAATAGACTAAGTCCGAGATGCCTTTAAGTAGGGATGCTGTATTAAGATGGGAGATGAAGAAGATCAAGATTCATCTCCATGCAGCATCCTATTCATCTCGCAGCATCCTAACATATGTTTTTCTAAGAATTTATGAAAAATCGACTAAGTCCGAGATGCCTTTAAGTAGGGATGCTGTATTGAGACGGGAGATGAAGAAGATCAAGATTCATCTCCATGCAGCATCCTATTCATCTCGCAGCATCCTAACATATGTTTTTCTAAGAATTTATGAAAAATCGACTAAGTCCGAGATGCCTTTAAGTAGGGATGCTGTATTGAGACGGGAGATGAAGAAGATCAAGATTCATCTCCATGCAGCATCCTATTCATCTCGCAGCATCCTAACATATGTTTGTCTAAGAATTTATGAAATATCGACTAAGTCCGAGATGGCTTTAAGTAGGGATGCTGTATTGAGATGAGAGATGTAGGAGATCAAGATTCATCTCCATGCAGCATCCCATTCATCTCGCAGCATCCTAACATATGAATTTCTATGAATTTATGAAAAATCGACTAAGTCCGAGATGCCTTTAAGTAGGGATGCTGTATTGAGATGGGAGATGTAGGAGATCAAGATTCATCTCCATGCAGCATCCCATTCATCTCCCAGCATCCTAACATATGTTTTTCTTAGAATTTATGAAAAATAGACTAAGTCCGAGATGCCTTTAAGTAGGGATGCTGTATTAAGATGGGAGATGAAGAAGATCAAGATTCATCTCCATGCAGCATCCTATTCATCTCGCAGCATCCTAACATATGTTTTTCTAAGAATTTATGAAAAATCGACTAAGTCCGAGATGCCTTTAAGTAGGGATGCTGTATTGAGACGGGAGATGAAGAAGATCAAGATTCATCTCCATGCAGCATCCTATTCATCTCGCAGCATCCTAACATATGTTTTTCTAAGAATTTATGAAAAATCGACTAAGTCCGAGATGCCTTTAAGTAGGGATGCTGTATTGAGACGGGAGATGAAGAAGATCAAGATTCATCTCCATGCAGCATCCTATTCATCTCGCAGCATCCTAACATATGTTTGTCTAAGAATTTATGAAATATCGACTAAGTCCGAGATGGCTTTAAGTAGGGATGCTGTATTGAGATGAGAGATGTAGGAGATCAAGATTCATCTCCATGCAGCATCCCATTCATCTCGCAGCATCCTAACATATGAATTTCTATGAATTTATGAAAAATCGACTAAGTCCGAGATGCCTTTAAGTAGGGATGCTGTATTGAGATGGGAGATGTAGGAGATCAAGATTCATCTCCATGCAGCATCCCATTCATCTCTCAGCATCCTAACATATGAATTTCTATGAATTTATGAAAAATCGACTAAGTCCGAGATGGCTTTAAGTAGGGATGCTGTATTGAGATGAGAGATGTAGGAGATCAAGATTCATCTCCATGCAGCATCCCATTCATCTCCCAGCATCCTAACATATGAATTTCTATGAATTTATGAAAAATCGACTAAGTCCGAGATGCCTTTAAGTAGGGATGCTGTATTAAGATGGGAGATGTAGGAGATCAAGATTCATCTCCATGCAGCATCCCATTCCTCTCCCAGCATCCTAACATATGAATTTCTTAGAATTTATGAAAAATCGACTAAGTCCGAGATGCCTTTAAGTAGGGATGCTGTATTAAGATGGGAGATGAAGAAGATCAAGATTCATCTCCATGCAGCATCCCATTCATCTCCCAGCATCTAAACATCTGTTTTTCTTAGAATTTATGAAAACTCGACTAAGTCCGAGATGCCTTTAAGTAGGGATGCTGTATTTAGATGGGAGATGGAGAAGATCAAGGTTCATCTCCATGCAGCATCTCATTCATCTCGCAGCATCCCAACATATGTTTTGCTTAGAATTTATGCAAAATCGACTAAGTCTGAGATGCCTTTAAGTAGGGATGCTGTATTTAGATGGGAGATGGAGAAGATCAAGATTTATCTCCATGCAGCATCCCATTCATCTCGCAGCATCCAAACATATGAATTTCTTAGAATTTATGAAAAATCGACTAAGTCCGAGATGGCTTTAAGTAGGGATGCTGTATTGAGACGGGAGATGGAGAAGATCAAGATTCATCTCCATGCAGCATCCCATTCATCTCGCAGCATCCTTACATATAAATTTCTTAGAATTTATGAAAAATCGACTAAGTCCGAGATGCCATTAAGTAGGGATGCTGAATTGAGATGGGAGATGTAGGAGATCAAGATTCATCTCCATGCAGCATCCCATTCATCTCGCAGCATCCTAACATATCAATTTCTTAGAATTTATGAAAAATCGACTAAGTCCGAGATGGCTTTAAGTAGGTATGCTGTATTGAGATGGGAGATGTAGGAGATCAAGATTCATCTCCAGGCAGCATCCCATTTATCTCGCAGCATCCTAACATATGAATTTCATAGAATTTATGAAAAATCGACTAAGTCCGAGATGCCTTCAAGTAGGGATGCT
Source organism: Anopheles coustani (assembly GCF_943734705.1). Classification (NCBI taxonomy): domain Eukaryota; kingdom Metazoa; phylum Arthropoda; class Insecta; order Diptera; family Culicidae; genus Anopheles; species Anopheles coustani. The sequence continues at coordinate 126,159 of NW_026525142.1, read as the reverse complement.
GTATTGAGATGGGAGATGAAGAAGATCAAGATTCATCTCCATGCAGCATCCCATTAATTTCGCAGCATCCTAACATATGTTTTTCTTAGAATTTATGAAAAATCGACTAAGTCCGAGATGCCTTTTAAGTAGGGATGCTGTATTAAGATGGGAGATGTAGGAGATCAAGATTCATCTCCATGCAGCATCCCATTCATTTCGCAGCATCCTAACATATGTTTTTCTTAGAATTTATGAAAAAAAGACTAAGTCCCAGATGCCTTTAAGAAGGGATGCTGTATTAAGATGGGAGATGGAGAAGATCAAGATTCATCACCATGCAGCATCCCATTCATCTCGCAGCATCCTAACATATGAATTTCTTAGAATTTATGAAAAATCGACTAAGTCCGAGATGCCTTTAAGTAGGGATGCTGTATTGAGATGGGAGATGTAGAAGATCAAGATTCATCTCCATGCAGCATCCCATTCATCTCGCAGCATCCTAACATATGTTTTTCTTAGAATTTATGAAAAATCGACTAAGTCCGAGATGCCTTTAAGTAGGGATGCTGTATTAAGATGGGAGATGAAGAAGATCAAGATTCATCTCCATGCAGCATCCCATTCATCTCCCAGCATCCTAACATATGAATTTCTATGAATTTATGAAAAATCGACTAAGTCCGAGATGCCTTTATGTAGGGATGCTGTATTGAGATGGGAGATGTAGGAGATCAAGATTCATCTCCATGCAGCATCCCATTCATCTCCCAGCATCCTAACATAAGTTTTTCTTAGAATTTATGAAAAATCGACTAAGTCCGAGATGCCTTTAAGTAGGGATGCTGTATTGAGATGAGAGATGAAGAAGATCAAGATTCATCTCCATGCAGCATCACATTCATCTCCCAGCATCCAAACATATGTTTTACTTAGTATTTATGAAAAATCGACTAAGTCCGAGATGCCTTTAAGTAGGGATGCTGTATTAAGATGGGAGATGAAGAAGATCAAGATTCATCACCATGCAGCATCCCATTCATCTCGCAGCATCCTAACATATGAATTTCTTAGAATTTATGAAAAATCGACTAAGTCCGAGATGCCTTTAAGTAGGGATGCTGTATTGAGATGGGAGATGAAGAAGATCAAGATTCATCTCCATGCAGCATCCCATTCATCTCGCAGCATCCTAACATATGTTTTTCTTAGAATTTATGAAAAATCGACTAAGTCCGAGATGCCTTTAAGTAGGGATGCTGTATTAAGATTGGAGATGAAGAAGATCAAGATTAATCTCCATGCAGCATCCCATTCATCTCGCAGCATCCTAACATATGTTTTTCTTAAAAGATATGAAAAATCGACTAAGTCCAAGATGCCTTTAAGTAGGGATGCTGTATTGAGATGGGAGATGTAGGAGATCAAGATTTATCTCCATGCAGCATCCCATTCATCTCGCAGCATCCTAACATATGAATTTCTATGAATTTATGAAAAATCGACTAAGTCCGAGATGGCTTTAAGTAGGGATGCTGTATTGAGATGGGAGATGTAGGAGTTCAAGATTTATCTCCATGCAGCATCCCATTCATCTCGCAGCATCCTAACATATGAATTTCTATGAATTTATGAAAAATCGACTTAGTCCGAGATGCCTTTAAGTAGGGATGCTGTATTGAGATGGGAGATGAAGAAGATCAAGATTCATCTCCATGCAGCATCCCATTCATCTCGCAACATCCTAACATATGAATTTCTAAGAATTTATGAAAAAGTCCGAGATGGCTTTAAGTAGGGATGCTGTATTGAGATGGGAGATGTAGGAGATCAAGATTCATCTCCATGCAGCATCCCATTCATCTCCCAGCATCCTTACATATGAATTTCTTAGAATTTATGTAAAATCGACTAAGTCCGAGATGCCTTTAAGTAGGGATGCTGTATTGAGATGGGAGATGTAGGAGATCAAGATTCATCTCCATGCAGCATCCCATTCATCTCCCAGCATCCTAACATATGTTTTTCTTAGAATTTATGAAAAATAGACTAAGTCCGAGATGCCTTTAAGTAGGGATGCTGTATTGAGATGGGAGATGAAGAAGATCAAGATTCATCTCCATGCAGCATCCCATTCATCTCCCAGCATCCTAACATATGTTTTTCTTAGAATTTATGAAAAATAGACTAAGTCCGAGATGCCTTTAAGTAGGGATGCTGTATTAAGATGGGAGATGAAGAAGATCAAGATTCATCTCCATGCAGCATCCTATTCATCTCGCAGCATCCTAACATATGTTTTTCTTAGAATTTATGAAAAATAGACTAAGTCCGAGATGCCTTTAAGTAGGGATGCTGTATTGAGACGGGAGATGAAGAAGATCAAGATTCATCTCCATGCAGCATCCTATTCATCTCGCAGCATCCTAACATATGTTTTTCTTAAAAGTTATGAAAAATCGACTAAGTCCGAGATGCCTTTAAGTAGGGATGCTGTATTAAGATGGGAGATGTAGAAGATCAAGATTCATCTCCATGCAGCATCTCATTCATCTCGCAGCATCCTAACATATGAATTTCTTAGAATTTATGGAAAATCGACTAAGTCCGAGATGCCTTTAAGTAGGGATGCTGTATTAAGATGGGAGATGAAGAAGATCAAGATTCATCACCATGCAGCATCCCATTCATCTCGCAGCATCCTAACATATGAATTTCTTAGAATTTATGAAAAATCGACTAAGTCCGAGATGCCTTTAAGTAGGGATGCTGTATTGAGATGGGAGATGAAGAAGATCAAGATTCATCTCCATGCAGCATCCCATTCATCTCGCAGCATCCTAACATATGTTTTTTCTTAGAATTTATGAAAAATCGACTAAGTCCGAGATGCCTTTAAGTAGGGATGCTGTATTGAGATTGGAGATGAAGAAGATCAAGATTAATCTCCATGCAGCATCCCATTCATCTCGCAGCATCCTAACATATGTTTTTCTTAAAAGATATGAAAAATCGACTAAGTCCAAGATGCCTTTAAGTAGGGATGCTGTATTGAGATGGGAGATGTAGGAGATCAAGATTTATCTCCATGCAGCATCCCATTCATCTCGCAGCATCCTAACATATGAATTTCTATGAATTTATGAAAAATCGACTAAGTCCGAGATGGCTTTAAGTAGGGATGCTGTATTGAGATGGGAGATGTAGGAGTTCAAGATTTATCTCCATGCAGCATCCCATTCATCTCGCAGCATCCTAACATATGAATTTCTATGAATTTATGAAAAATCGACTTAGTCCGAGATGCCTTTAAGTAGGGATGCTGTATTGAGATGGGAGATGAAGAAGATCAAGATTCATCTCCATGCAGCATCCCATTCATCTCGCAACATCCTAACATATGAATTTCTAAGAATTTATGAAAAAGTCCGAGATGGCTTTAAGTAGGGATGCTGTATTGAGATGGGAGATGTAGGAGATCAAGATTCATCTCCATGCAGCATCCCATTCATCTCCCAGCATCCTTACATATGAATTTCTTAGAATTTATGTAAAATCGACTAAGTCCGAGATGCCTTTAAGTAGGGATGCTGTATTGAGATGGGAGATGTAGGAGATCAAGATTCATCTCCATGCAGCATCCCATTCATCTCCCAGCATCCTAACATATGTTTTTCTTAGAATTTATGAAAAATAGACTAAGTCCGAGATGCCTTTAAGTAGGGATGCTGTATTAAGATGGGAGATGAAGAAGATCAAGATTCATCTCCATGCAGCATCCTATTCATCTCGCAGCATCCTAACATATGTTTTTCTAAGAATTTATGAAAAATCGACTAAGTCCGAGATGCCTTTAAGTAGGGATGCTGTATTGAGACGGGAGATGAAGAAGATCAAGATTCATCTCCATGCAGCATCCTATTCATCTCGCAGCATCCTAACATATGTTTTTCTAAGAATTTATGAAAAATCGACTAAGTCCGAGATGCCTTTAAGTAGGGATGCTGTATTGAGACGGGAGATGAAGAAGATCAAGATTCATCTCCATGCAGCATCCTATTCATCTCGCAGCATCCTAACATATGTTTGTCTAAGAATTTATGAAATATCGACTAAGTCCGAGATGGCTTTAAGTAGGGATGCTGTATTGAGATGAGAGATGTAGGAGATCAAGATTCATCTCCATGCAGCATCCCATTCATCTCGCAGCATCCTAACATATGAATTTCTATGAATTTATGAAAAATCGACTAAGTCCGAGATGCCTTTAAGTAGGGATGCTGTATTGAGATGGGAGATGTAGGAGATCAAGATTCATCTCCATGCAGCATCCCATTCATCTCCCAGCATCCTAACATATGTTTTTCTTAGAATTTATGAAAAATAGACTAAGTCCGAGATGCCTTTAAGTAGGGATGCTGTATTAAGATGGGAGATGAAGAAGATCAAGATTCATCTCCATGCAGCATCCTATTCATCTCGCAGCATCCTAACATATGTTTTTCTAAGAATTTATGAAAAATCGACTAAGTCCGAGATGCCTTTAAGTAGGGATGCTGTATTGAGACGGGAGATGAAGAAGATCAAGATTCATCTCCATGCAGCATCCTATTCATCTCGCAGCATCCTAACATATGTTTTTCTAAGAATTTATGAAAAATCGACTAAGTCCGAGATGCCTTTAAGTAGGGATGCTGTATTGAGACGGGAGATGAAGAAGATCAAGATTCATCTCCATGCAGCATCCTATTCATCTCGCAGCATCCTAACATATGTTTGTCTAAGAATTTATGAAATATCGACTAAGTCCGAGATGGCTTTAAGTAGGGATGCTGTATTGAGATGAGAGATGTAGGAGATCAAGATTCATCTCCATGCAGCATCCCATTCATCTCGCAGCATCCTAACATATGAATTTCTATGAATTTATGAAAAATCGACTAAGTCCGAGATGCCTTTAAGTAGGGATGCTGTATTGAGATGGGAGATGTAGGAGATCAAGATTCATCTCCATGCAGCATCCCATTCATCTCTCAGCATCCTAACATATGAATTTCTATGAATTTATGAAAAATCGACTAAGTCCGAGATGGCTTTAAGTAGGGATGCTGTATTGAGATGAGAGATGTAGGAGATCAAGATTCATCTCCATGCAGCATCCCATTCATCTCCCAGCATCCTAACATATGAATTTCTATGAATTTATGAAAAATCGACTAAGTCCGAGATGCCTTTAAGTAGGGATGCTGTATTAAGATGGGAGATGTAGGAGATCAAGATTCATCTCCATGCAGCATCCCATTCCTCTCCCAGCATCCTAACATATGAATTTCTTAGAATTTATGAAAAATCGACTAAGTCCGAGATGCCTTTAAGTAGGGATGCTGTATTAAGATGGGAGATGAAGAAGATCAAGATTCATCTCCATGCAGCATCCCATTCATCTCCCAGCATCTAAACATCTGTTTTTCTTAGAATTTATGAAAACTCGACTAAGTCCGAGATGCCTTTAAGTAGGGATGCTGTATTTAGATGGGAGATGGAGAAGATCAAGGTTCATCTCCATGCAGCATCTCATTCATCTCGCAGCATCCCAACATATGTTTTGCTTAGAATTTATGCAAAATCGACTAAGTCTGAGATGCCTTTAAGTAGGGATGCTGTATTTAGATGGGAGATGGAGAAGATCAAGATTTATCTCCATGCAGCATCCCATTCATCTCGCAGCATCCAAACATATGAATTTCTTAGAATTTATGAAAAATCGACTAAGTCCGAGATGGCTTTAAGTAGGGATGCTGTATTGAGACGGGAGATGGAGAAGATCAAGATTCATCTCCATGCAGCATCCCATTCATCTCGCAGCATCCTTACATATAAATTTCTTAGAATTTATGAAAAATCGACTAAGTCCGAGATGCCATTAAGTAGGGATGCTGAATTGAGATGGGAGATGTAGGAGATCAAGGTTCATCTCCATGCAGCATCCCATTCATCTCGCAGCATCCTAACATATGAATTTCTTAGAATTTATGAAAAATCGACTAAGTCCGAGATGACTTTAAGTAGGAATGCTGTATTGAGATGGAAGATGTAGGAGATCAAGATTCATCTCCAGGCAGCATCCCATTTATCTCGCAGCATCCTAACATATGAATTTCATAGAATTTATGAAAAATCGACTAAGTCCGAGATGCCTTCAAGTAGGGATGCTGTATTGAGATGGGAGATGAAGAAGATCAAGATTCATCTCCATGCAGCATCCCATTAATTTCGCAGCATCCTAACATATGTTTTTCTTAGAATTTATGAAAAATCGACTAAGTCCGAGATGCCTTTTAAGTAGGGATGCTGTATTGAGATGGGAGATGTAGGAGATCAAGATTCATCTCCATGCAGCATCCCATTCATTTCGCAGCATCCTAACATATGTTTTTCTTAGAATTTATGAAAAAAAGACTAAGTCCCAGATGCCTTTAAGAAGGGATGCTGTATTAAGATGGGAGATGGAGAAGATCAAGATTCATCACCATGCAGCATCCCATTCATCTCGCAGCATCCTAACATATGAATTTCTTAGAATTTATGAAAAATCGACTAAGTCCGAGATGCCTTTAAGTAGGGATGCTGTATTGAGATGGGAGATGTAGAAGATCAAGATTCATCTCCATGCAGCATCCCATTCATCTCCCAGCATCCTAACATATGAATTTCTATGAATTTATGAAAAATCGACTAAGTCCGAGATGCCTTTAAGTAGGGATGCTGTATTGAGATGGGAGATGTAGGAGATCAAGATTCATCTCCATGCAGCATCCCATTCATCTCCCAGCATCCTAACATAAGTTTTTCTTAGAATTTATGAAAAATCGACTAAGTCCGAGATGCCTTTAAGTAGGGATGCTGTATTGAGATGAGAGATGAAGAAGATCAAGATTCATCTCCATGCAGCATCACATTCATCTCCCAGCATCCAAACATATGTTTTACTTAGTATTTATGAAAAATCGACTAAGTCCGAGATGCCTTTAAGTAGGGATGCTGTATTGAGACGGGAGATGAAGAAGATCAAGATTCATCTCCATGCAGCATCCCATTCATCTCCCAGCATCCTAACATATGAATTTCTTAGAATTTATGAAAAATCGACTAAGTCCGAGATGCCTTTAAGTAGGGATGCTGTATTAAGATGGGAGATGAAGAAGATCAAGATTCATCTCCATGCAGCATCCCATTCATCTCGCAGCATCCTAACATATGTTTTTCTTAGAATTTATGAAAAATTGACTAAGTCCAAGATGCCTTTAAGTAGGGATGCTGTATTGAGATGGGAGATGTAGGAGATCAATATTCATCTCCATGCAGCATCCCATTCATCTCGCAGCATCCTAACATATGTTTTTCTTAGAATTTATGAAAAATCGACTAAGTCCGAGATGCCTTTAAGTAGGGATGCTGTATTAAGATGGGAGATGAAGAAGATCAAGATTCATCTCCATGCAGCATCCCATTCATCTCGCAGCATCCTAACATATGTTTTTCTTAGAATTTATGGAAAATCGACTAAGTCCGAGATGCCTTTAAGTAGGGATGCTGTATTAAGATGGGAGATGAAGAAGATCAAGATTCATCTCCATGCAGCATCCCATTCATCTATCAGCATCCTAACATATGTTTTTCTTAGAATTTATGGAAAATCGACTAAGTCCGAGATGCCTTTAAGTAGGGATGCTGTATTAAGATGGGAGATGAAGAAGATCAAGATTCATCTCCATGCAGCATCCCATTCATCTCCCAGCATCCTAACATATGTTTTTCTTAGAATTTATGAAAAATCGACTAAGTCCGAGATGCCTTCAAGTAGGGATGCTGTATTAAGATAGGAGATGTAAAAGATCAAGATTCATCTCCATGCAGCATCCCATTCATCTCGCAGCATCCTAGCATATGAATTGTTTAGAATTTATGAAAAATCGACTAAGTCCGAGATGCCTTTAGGTAGGGATGCTGTATCGAGATGGGAGATGAAGAAGATCAAGATTCATCTCCATCCAGCATCCCATTCATCTCGCAGCATCCTAACATATGAATTGTTTAGAATTTATGAAAAATCGACTAAGTCCGAGATGCCTTTAAGTAGGGATGCTGTATCGAGATGGGAGATGAAGAAGATCAAGATTCATCTCCATGCAGCATCCCATTCATCTCGCAGCATCCTAACATATGAATTTCTTAGAATTTATGAAAAATCGACTAAGTCCGAGATGCCTTTAAGTAGGGATGCTGTATCGAGATGGGAGGTGACGAAGATCAAGATTCATCTCCATGCAGCATCCCATTCATCTCCCAGCATCCTAACATATGAATTTCTTAGAATTTATGAAAAATCGACTAAGTCCGAGATGCCTTTAAGTAGGGATGCTGGTTTAAGATGGGAGATGAAGAAGATCGAGATTCATCTCCATGCAGCATCCCATTCATCTCGCAGCATCCTAACATATGTTTTTCTTAGAATTTATGAAAAATCAACTAAGTCCGAGATGCCTTTAAGTAGGGATGCTGTATTGAGATGGGAGATGAAGAAGATCAAGATTCATCTCCATGCAGCATCCCATTCATCTCGCAGCATCCTAACATATGTTTTTCTTAGAATTTATGAAAAATCGACTAAGTCCGAGATGCCTTTAAGTAGGGATGCTGTATTAAGATGGGAGATGAATAAGATCAAGATTTATCTCCATGCAGCATCCCATTCATCTCCCAGCATCCTAACATATGAATTTCTTAGAATTTATGAAAAATCGACTAAGTCCGAGATGCCTTCAAGTAGGGATGCTGTATTGAGATGGGAGATAAAGAAGATCAAGATTCATCTCCATGCAGCATCCCATTCATCTCGCAGCATCCTAACATATGAATTTCTTAGAATTTATCAAAAATCGACTAAGTCCGAGATGCGTTTAATTAGGGATGCTGTATTAAGATGGGAGATGAAGAAGATCAAGATTCATCTCCATGCAGCATCCCATTCATCTCGCAGCATCCTAACAGATGAATTTCTTAGAATTTATGAAAAATCGACTAAGTCCGAGATGCCTTTAAGTAGGGATGCTGGTTTAAGATGGGAGATGAAGAAGATCAAGATTCATCTCCATGCAGCATCCCATTCATCTCGCAGCATCCTAACATATGTTTTTCTTAGAATTTATGAAAAATCGACTAAGTCCGAGATGCCTTTAAGTAGGGATGCTGTATTAAGATGGGAGATGAAGAAGATCAAGATTCATCTCCATGCAGCATCCCATTCATCTCCCAGCATCCTAACATATGAATTTCTATGAATTTATGAAAAATCGACTAAGTCCGAGATGCCTTTAAGTAGGGATGCTGTATTGAGATGAGAGATGTGGGAGATCAAGATTCATCTCCATGCAGCATCCCATCCATCTCGCAGCATCCTAACATATGTTTTTCTTAGATTTTATGAAAAATCGGCTAAGTCCGAGATGCCTTTAAGTAGGGATGCTGTATTAAGATGGGAGATGAAGAAGGTCAAGATTCATCTCCATGCAGCATCTCATTCATCTCGCAGCATCCTAACATATGTTTTTCTATGAATTTATGAAAAATCGACTAAGTCCGAGATGCCTTTAAGTAGGGATGCTGTATTAAGATGGGAGATGAAGAAGATCAAGATTCATCTCCTTGCAGCATCCCATTCATCTCGCAGCACCCTAACATATGTTTTTCTTAGAATTTATGAAAAATCGACTAAGTCCGAGATGCCTTTAAGTAGGGATGCTGTATTAAGATGGGAGATGATGAAGATCAAGATTCATCTCCATGCAGCATCCAATTCATCTCCCAGCATCCTAACATATGTTTTTCTATGAATTTATGAAAAATCGACTAGGTCCGAGATGCCTTTAAGGAGGGATGCTGTATTAAGATGGGAGATATAGAAGATCGAGATTCATCTCCATGCAGCATCCCATTCATCTCGCAGCATCCTAACATATGTTTTTCTTAGAATTTATGAAAAATCAACTAAGTCCGAGATGCCTTTAAGTAGGGATGCTGTATTGAGATGGGAGATGAAGAAGATCAAGATTCATCTCCATGCAGCATCCCATTCATCTCGCAGCATCCTAACATATGAATTTCTTAGAATTTATGAAAAATCGACTAAGTCCGAGATGCCTTCAAGTAGGGATGCTGTATTAAGATGGGAGATGAAGAAGATCAAGATTCATCTCCATGCAGCATCTCATTCATCTCCCAGCATCCTAACATATGTTTTTCTTAGAATTTATGGAAAATCGACTAAGTCCGAGATGCCTTTAAGTAGGGATGCTGTATTGAGATGGGAGATAAAGAAGATCAAGATTCATCTCCATGCAGCATCCCATTCATCTCGCAGCATCCTCACATATGAATTTCTTAGAATTTATCAAAAATCGACTAAGTCCGAGATGCGTTTAATTAGGGATGCTGTATTAAGATGGGAGATGAAGAAGATCAAGATTCATCTCCATGCAGCATCCCATTCATCTCGCAGCATCCTAACAGATGAATTTCTTAGAATTTATGAAAAATCGACTAAGTCCGAGATGCCTTTAAGTAGGGATGCTGGTTTAAGATGGGAGATGAAGAAGATCAAGATTCTTCTCCATACAGCATCCCATTCATCTCGCAGCATCCTAACATATGTTTTTCTTAGAATTTATGAAAAATCGACTAAGTCCGAGATGCCTTTACGTAGGGATGCTGTATTAAGATGGGAGATATAGAAGATCGAGATTCATCTCCATGCAGCATCCCATTCATCTCGCAGCATCCTAACATATGTTTTTCTTAGAATTTATGAAAAATCGACTAAGTCCGAGATGCCTTTAAGCAGGGATGCTGTATTGAGATGGGAGATGAAGAAGATCAAGATTCATCTCCATGCAGCATCCCATTCATCTCGCAGCATCCTTACATATGAATTTCTAAGAATTTATGAAAAATCGACTTAGTCCGAGATGCCTTTAAGTAGGGATGCTGTATTAAGATGGGAGATGAAGAAGATCAAGATTCATCTCCATGCAGCATCTCATTCATCTCCCAGCATCCTAACATATGTTTTTCTTAGAATTTATGGAAAATCGACTAAGTCCGAGATGCCTTTAAGTAGGGATGCTGTATTGAGATGGGAGATGTAGAAGATCAAGATTCATCTCCATGCAGCATCCCATTCATCTCGCAGCATCCTTACATATGAATTTCTAAGAATTTATGAAAAATCGACTAAGTCCGCGATGCCTTTAAGTAGGGATGCTGTATTAAGATGGGAGATGAAGAAGATCAAGATTCATCTCCATGCAGCATCCCATTCATCTCGCAGCATCCTTACATGTGAATTTCTTAGAATTTATGAAAAATCGACTAAGTCCGAGATGCCTTTAAGTAGGGATGCTGTATTAAGATGGAAGATGAAGAAGATCAAGATTCATCTCCATGCAGCATCCCATTCATTTCGCAGCATCCTAACATATGTTTTTCTTAGAATTTATGAAAAATCGACTAAGTCCGAGATGCCTTTAAGTAGGGATGCTGTATTAAGATGGAAGATGAAGAAGATCAAGATTCATCTCCATGCAGCATCCCATTCATCTCGCAGCATCCTAACATATGTTTTTCGTAGAATTTATGAAAAATCGACTAAGTCCGAGATGCCTTTAAGAAGGGATGCTGTATTAAGATGGGAGATGTAGAAGATCAAGATTCATCTCCATGCAGCATCCCATTCATCTCCCAGCATCCTAACATATGAATTTCTATGAATTTATGAAAAATCGACTAAGTCCGAGATGCCTTCAAGTAGGGATGCTGTATTAAGATGGGAGATGAAGAAGATCAAGATTCATCTCCATGCAGCATCTCATTCATCTCCCAGCATCCTAACATATGTTTTTCTTAGAATTTATGAAAAATCGACTAAGTCCGAGATGCCTTTAAGTAGGGATGCTGTATTAAGATGAGAGATGAAGAAGATCAAGATTCATCTCCATGCAGCATCCCATTCATCTCGCAGCATCCTAACATATGTTTTTCTTAGAATTTATGAAAAATCGACTAAGTCCGAGATGCCTTTTAGTAGGGATGCTGTTTTGAGATGGGAGATGTCGGAGATCAAGATTCATCTCCATGCAGCATCCCATTCATCTCGCAGCATCCTAACATATGTTTTTCTTAGAATTTATGAAAAATCGACTAAGTCCGAGATGCCTTTTAGTAGGGATGCTGTTTTGAGATGGGAGATGTCGGAGATCAAGATTCATCTCCATGCAGCATCCCATTCATCTCGCAGCATCCTAACATATGAATTTCTATGAATTTATGAAAAATCGACTAAGTCCGAGATGCCTTTAAGTAGGGATGCTGTATTAAGATGGGAGATGAAGAAGATCAAGATTCATCTCCATGCAGCATCCCATTCATCTCGCAGCATCCTAACATATGTTTTTCTTAGAATTTATGAAAAATCGACTAAGTCCGAGATGCCTTTAAGTAGGGATGCTGTATTAAGATGGGAGATGAATAAGATCAAGATTTATCTCCATGCAGCATCCCATTCATCTCCCAGCATCCTAACATATGAATTTCTTAGAATTTATGAAAATTGGACTAAGTCCGAGATGCCTTTAAGTAGGTATGCTGTATTAAGATGGGAGATGTAGAAGATCAAGATTCATCTCCATGCAGCATCCCATTCATCTCGCAGCATCCTAACATATGAATTTCTTAGAATTTATGAAAAATCGACTAAGTCCGAGATGCCTTTAAGTAGGGATGCTGTATTAAGATGGGAGATGAATAAGATCAAGATTCATCTCCATGCAGCATCCCATTCATCTCGCAGCATCCTAACATATGTTTTTCTTACAATTTATGAAAAATCGACTAAGTCCGAGATGCCTTTAAGTAGGGATGCTGTATTAAGATGGGAGATGAAGAAGATCAAGATTCATCTCCATGCAGCATCCTATTCATCTCCCAGCATCCTAACATATGAATTTCTATGAATTTATGAAAAATCGACTAAGTCCGAGATGCCTTTAAGTAGGGATGCTGTATTGAGATGAGAGATGTAGGAGATCAAGATTCATCTCCATGCAGCATCTCATTCATCTCGCAGCATCCTAACATATGCTTTTCTTAGAATTTATGAAAAATCGACTAAGTCCGAGATGCCTTTAAGTAGGGATGCTGTATTAAGATGAGAGATGAAGAAGATCAAGATTCATCTCCATGCAGCATCCCATTCATCTCGCAGCATCCTAACATATGTTTTTCTTAGAATTTATGAAAAATCGACTAAGTCCGAGATGCCTTTTAGTAGGGATGCTGTTTTGAGATGGGAGATGTCGGAGATCAAGATTCATCTCCATGCAGCATCCCATTCATCTCGCAGCATCCTAACATATGAATTTCTATGAATTTATGAAAAATCGACTAAGTCCGAGATGCCTTTAAGTAGGGATGCTGTATTAAGATGAGAGATGAAGAAGATCAAGATTCATCTCCATGCAGCATCCCATTAATCTCGCAGCATCCTAACATATGAATTTCTTAGAATTTATGAAAAATCGACTAAGTCCGAGATGCCTTTAAGTAGGGATGCTGTATCGAGATGGGAGATGAAGAAGATCAAGATTCATCTCCATGCAGCATCCCATTCATCTCGCAGCATCCTAACATATGAATTTCTTAGAATTTATGAAAAATCGACTAAGTCCGATAGGCCTTTAAGTAGGGATGCTGTATTAAGATGGGAGATGAAGAAGATCAAGATTCATCTTCATGCAGCATCCCATTGATCTCGCAGCATCCTAACATATGAATTTCTATGAATTTATGAAAAATCGACTAAGTCCGAGATGCCTTTAAGTAGGGATGCTGTATTAAGATGGGAGATGAAGAAGATCAAGATTCATCTCCATGCAGCATCCCATTCATCTCGCAGCATCCTAACATATGTTTTTCTTAGAATTTATGAAAAATCGACTAAGTCCGAGATGCCTTTAAGTAGGGATGCTGTATTAAGATGGGAGATGAATAAGATCAAGATTTATCTCCATGCAGCATCCCATTCATCTCCCAGCATCCTAACATATGAATTTCTTAGAATTTATGAAAAATCGACTAAGTCCGAGATGCCTTCAAGTAGGGATGCTGTATTGAGATGGGAGATAAAGAAGATCAAGATTCATCTCCATGCAGCATCCCATTCATCTCGCAGCATCCTAACATATGAATTTCTTAGAATTTATCAAAAATCGACTAAGTCCGAGATGCGTTTAATTAATGATGCTGTATTAAGATGGGAGATGAAGAAGATCAAGATTCATCTCCATGCAGCATCCCATTCATCTCGCAGCATCCTAACAGATGAATTTCTTAGAATTTATGAAAAATCGACTAAGTCCGAGATGCCTTTAAGTAGGGATGCTGGTTTAAGATGGGAGATGAAGAAGATCAAGATTCTTCTCCATACAGCATCCCATTCATCTCGCAGCATCCTAACATATGTTTTTCTTAGAATTTATGAAAAATCGACTAAGTCCGAGATGCCTTTACGTAGGGATGCTGTATTAAGATGGGAGATATAGAAGATCGAGATTCATCTCCATGCAGCATCCCATTCATCTCGCAGCATCCTAACATATGTTTTTCTTAGAATTTATGAAAAATCAACTAAGTCCGAGATGCCTTTAAGTAGGGATGCTGTATTGAGATGGGAGATGAAGAAGATCAAGATTCATCTCCATGCAGCATCCCATTCATCTCGCAGCATCCTAACATATGAATTTCTTAGAATTTATGAAAAATCGACTAAGTCCGAGATGCCTTCAAGTAGGGATGCTGTATTAAGATGGGAGATGAAGAAGATCAAGATTCATCTCCATGCAGCATCTCATTCATCTCCCAGCATCCTAACATATGTTTTTCTTAGAATTTATGGAAAATCGACTAAGTCCGAGATGCCTTTAAGTAGGGATGCTGTATTGAGATGGGAGATAAAGAAGATCAAGATTCATCTCCATGCAGCATCCCATTCATCTCGCAGCATCCTCACATATGAATTTCTTAGAATTTATCAAAAATCGACTAAGTCCGAGATGCGTTTAATTAGGGATGCTGTATTAAGATGGGAGATGAAGAAGATCAAGATTCATCTCCATGCAGCATCCCATTCATCTCGCAGCATCCTAACAGATGAATTTCTTAGAATTTATGAAAAATCGACTAAGTCCGAGATGCCTTTAAGTAGGGATGCTGGTTTAAGATGGGAGATGAAGAAGGCCAAGATTTATCTCCATGCAGCATTTCATTCATCTCGCAGCATCCTAACATATGTTTTTCTTAGAATTTATGAAAAATCGACTAAGTCCGAGATGCCTGTAAGTAGGGATGCTGTATTAAGATGGGAGATGAAGTAGATCAAGATTCATCTCCATGCAGCATCCCATTCATCTCGCAGCATCCTAACATATGAATTTCTATGAATTTATGAAAAATCGACTTAGTCCGAGATGCCTTTAAGTAGGGATGCTGTATTAAGATGGGAGATGAAGAAGGCCAAGATTTATCTCCATGCAGCATTTCATTCATCTCGCAGCATCCTAACATATGTTTTTCTTAGAATTTATGAAAAATCGACTAAGTCCGAGATGCCTGTAAGTAGGGATGCTGTATTAAGATGGGAGATGAAGTAGATCAAGATTCATCTCCATGCAGCATCCCATTCATCTCCCAGCATCCTAACATATGAATTTCTTAGAATTTATGAAAAATCGACTAAGTCCGAGATGGCTTTAAGTAGGGATGCTGTATTGAGATGGGAGATGAAGAAGATCAAGATTCATCTCCATGCAGCATCCCATTCATCTCGCAGCATCCTAACATATGAATTTCTTAGAATTTATGAAAAATCGACTAAGTCCGAGATGCCTTTAAGTAGGGATGCTGTATTAAGATGGGAGATGTAGAAGATCAAGATTCATCTCCATGCAGCATCCCATTCATCTCGCAGCATCCTAACATATGTTTTTCTTAGAATTTATGAAAAATCGACTAAGTCCAAGATGCCTTTAAGTAGGGATGCTGTATAAAGAAGGGAGATGTAGAAGATCAAGATTCATCTCCATGCAGCATGTCATTCATCTCGCAGCATCCTAACATATGATTTTCTAAGAATTTATGAAAAATCGACTAAGTCCGAGATGCCTTTAAGTAGGGATGCTGTATTGAGATGGGAGATGTAGGAGATCAAGATTCATCTCCATGCAGCATCCCATTCATCTCCCAGCATCCTTACATATGAATTTCTTAGAAATTATGAAAAATCGACTAAGTACGAGATTGCTTTAAGTAGGGATGCTGTATTGAGATGGGAGATGTAGGAGATCAAGATTCATCTCCATGCAGCATCTTATTCATCTTCCAGCATCCTAACATATGAATTTCTTAGAATTTATGCAAAATCGACTAAGTCCGAGATGCCTTTAGGTAGGCATGCTGTATTAAGATGGGAGATGAGGAAGATCAAGATTAATCTCCATGCAGCATCTCATTCATCCCCCAGCATCCTAACATATGAATTTCTTAGAATTTATGAAAAATCGACTAAGTCCGAGATGCCTTTAAGTAGGGATGCTGTGTTAAGATGGGAGATGAAGAAGATCAAGATTCATCTCCATGCAGCATCCCATTCATCTCTCAGCTTCCTAACATATGTTTTTCTAAGAATTTATGAAAAATCGACTAATTCCGAGATGCCTTTAAGCAGGGATGCTGTATTGAGATGGGAGATGAAGAAGATCAAGATGCATCTCCATGCAGCATCCCATTCATCTCGCAGCATCCTAACATATGAATTTCTATGAATTTATGAAAAATCGACTAAGACCGAGATGCCTTTAAGTAGAGATGCTGTATTAAGATGGGAGATGAAGTAGATCAAGATTCATCTCCATGCAGCATCCCATTCATCTCGCAGCATCCTAACATATGAATTTCTATGAATTTATGAAAAATCGACTAAGTCCGAGATGCCTTTAAGTAGGGATGCTGTATTGAGATGAGAGATGTAGGAGATCAAGATTCATCTCCATGCAGCATCCCATTCATCTCGCAGCATCCTCACATATGAATTTTTTAGAATTTATGAAAAATCGACTAAGTCCGAGATGTATTTAAGTAGGGATGCTGTATTGAGATGGGAGATGAAGGAGATCAAGATTCATCTCCATGCAGCATCCCATTCATCTCGCAGCATCCTAACATATGAATTTCTTAGAATTTATGAAAAATCGACTAAGTCCGAGATGGCTTCAAGTAGGGATGCTGTATTGAGATGGGAGATGTAGGAGATCAAGATTCATCTCCATGCAGCATCTTATTCATCTCCCAGCATCCTAACATATGAATTTCTGTGAATTTATGAAAAATCGACTAAGTCCGAGATGGCTTTAAGTAGGGATGCTGTATTAAGATGGGAGATGTAGGAGATCAAGATTCATCTCCATGCAGCATCCCATTCATCTCCCAGCATCCTTACATATGAATTTTTAAGAATTTATGAAAAATCGACTAAGTCCGAGATGGCTTTAAGTAGTAATGCTGTATTGAGATGGGAGATGAAGGAGATCAAGATTCATCTCCATGCAGCATCCCATTCATCTCGCAGCATCCTAACATATGTTTTTCTTAGAATTTATGAAAAATCGACTAAGTCCGAGATGCCTTTAAGTAGGGATGCTGTATTAAGATGGGAGATGAAGAAGATCAAGATTCATCTCCATGCAGCATCCCATTCATCTCCCAGCATCCTGACATATGTTTTTCTTAGAATTTATGAAAAATCGACTAAGTCCGAGATGCCTTTAAGTAGGGATGCTGTATTAAGATGGGAGATGAAGAAGATCAAGATTCATCTCCATGCAGCATCCCATTCATCTCGCAGCATCCTAACATAAGTTTTTCTTAGAATTTATGAAAAATCGACTAAGTCCGAGATGCCTTTAAGTAGGGATGCTGTATTAAGATGGGAGATGAAGAAGATCAAGATTCATCTCCATGCAGCATCCCATTCATCTCCCAGCATCCTAACATATGAATTTCTATGAATTTATGAAAAATCGACTAAGTCCGAGATGGCTTTAAGTAGGGATGCTGTATTAAGATGGGAGATGTAGGAGATCAAGATGCATCTCCATGCAGCATCCCATTCATCTCGCAGCATCCTAACATATGAATTTATATGAATTTATGAAAAATCGACTAAGTCCAAGATGGCTTTAAGTAGGGATGCTGTATTAAGATGGGAGATGTAGGAGATCAAGATGCATCTCCATGCAGCATCCCATTCATCTCGCAGCATCCTAACATATGAATTTATATGAATTTATGAAAAATCGACTAAGTCCAAGATGGCTTTAAGTAGGGATGCTGGGTTGAGATGAGAGATGTAGGAGATCAAGATTCATCTCCATGCAGCATCCCATTCATCTCGCAGCATCCTCACATATGAATTTCTATGAATTTATGAAAAATCGACTAAGTCCGAGATGCCTTTAAGTAGGGATGCTGTATTGAGATGGGAGATGTAGGAGATCAAGATTCATCTCCATGCAGCATCCCATTCATCTCCCAGCATCCTAACATATGAATTTCTTAGAATTTATGAAAAATCGACTAAGTCCGAGATGCCTTTAAGTAGGGATGCTGTATTAAGATGGGAGATGAAGAAGATCAAGATTCATCTCCATGCAGCATCCCATTCATCTCCCAGCATCCTAACATATGAATTTCTATGAATTTATGAAAAATCGACTAAGTCCGAGATGCCTTTAAGTAGGGATGCTGTATTGAGATGAGAGATGGAGTAGATCAAGATTCATCTCCATGCAGCATCCCATTCATCTCGCAGCATCCTAACATATGAATTTCTATGAATTTATGAAAAATCGACTAAGTCCGAGATGGCTTTAAGTAGGGATGCTGTATTAAGATGGGAGATGTAGGAGATCAAGATGCATCTCCATGCAGCATCCCATTCATCTCGCAGCATCCTAACATATGTTTTTCTTAGAATTTATGAAAAATCGACTAAGTCCGAGATGCCTTTAAGTAGGGATGCTGTATTAAGATGGGAGATGAAGAAGATCAAGATTCATCTCCATGCAGCATCCCATTCATCTCCCAGCATCCTAACATATGAATTTCTTAGAATTTATGAAAAATCGACTAAGTCCGAGATGCCTTTAAGTAGGGATGCTGTATTAAGATGGGAGATGAAGAAGATCAAGATTCATCTCCATGCAGCATCCCATTCATCTCGCAGCATCCTAACATATTGTTTTCTTAGAATTTATGAAAAATCGACTAAGTCCGAGATGCCTTTAAGTAGGGATGCTGTATTAAGATGGGAGATGAAGAAGATCAAGATTCATCTCCATGCAGCATCCCATTCATCTCGCAGCATCCTAACATATTGTTTTCTTAGAATTTATGAAAAATCGACTAAGTCCGAGATGCCTTTAAGTAGGGATGCTGCATTAAGATGGGAGATGAAGAAGATCAAGATTCATCTCCATGCAGCATCCCATTCATCTCGCAGCATCTTAACATAGGTTTTTCTTAGATTTTATGAAAAATCGGCTAAGTCCGAGATGCCTTTAAGTAGGGATGCTGTATTAAGATGGGAGATGAAGAAGATCAAGATTCATCTCCATGCAGCATCCCTTTCATCTCGAAGCATCTTAACATATGTTTTTCTTAGATTTTATGAAAAATCGGCTAAGTCCGAGATGCCTTTAAGTAGGGATGCTGTATTCAGATGGGAGATGGAGAAGATCAAGATTCATCTCAATGCAGCATCCCATTCATCTCGCAGCATCCTAACATATGTTTTTCTTAGAATTTATGAAAAATCGACTAAGTCCGAGATGCCTTTAAGTAGGGATGCTGTATTAAGATGGGAGATGAAGAAGATCAATATAAATCTCCTTGCAGCATCCCATTCATCTCGCAGCATCCTAACATATGAATTTCTATGAATTTATGAAAAATCGACTAAGTCCGAGATGGCTTTAAGTAGGGATGCTGTATTGAGATGAGAGATGTAGGAGATCAAGATTCATCTCCATGCAGCATCCCATTCATCTCGCAGCATCCTAACATATGTTTTTCTTAGAATTTATGAAAAATTGACTAAGTCCGAGATGCATTTAAGTAGGGATGCTGTATTAAGATGGGAGATGAAGAAGATCAAGATTCATCTCCATGCAGCATCCCATTCATCTCGCAGCATCCTAACATATGAATTTCTAAGAATTTATGAAAAATCGACTAAGTCCGAGATGCCTTTAAGTAGGGATGCTGTATTAAGATGGGAGATGAAGAAGATCAAGATTCATCTCCAAGCAGCATCCCATTCATCTCGCAGCATCCTAACATATGTTTTTCTTAGAATTTATGAAAAATCGACTAAGTCCGAGATGCATTTAAGTAGGGATGCTGTATTAAGATGGGAGATGAAGTAGATCAAGATTCATCTCCATGCAGCATCCCATTCATCTCGCAGCATCCTAACATATGTTTTTCTTAGAATTTATGAAAAATCGACTAAGTCCGAGATGGCTTTAAGTAGGGATGCTGTATTAAGATGGGAGATGAAAAAGATCAAGAATCATCTCCATGCAGCATCCCATTCATCTCGCAGCATCCTAACATATGAATTTCTATGAATTTATGAAAAATCGACTAAGTCCGAGATGCCTTTAAGTAGGGATGCTGTATTGAGATGGGAGATGTAGGAGATCCAGATTCATCTCCATGCAGCATCCCATTCATCTCCCAGCATCCTAACATATGAATTTCTTAGAATTTATGAAAAATCGACTAAGTCCGAGATGCCTTCAAGTAGGGATGCTGTATTAAGATGGGAGATGAAGAAGATCAAGATTCATCTCCATGCAGCATCCCATTCATCTCCCAGCATCCTAACATATGAATTTCTTAGAATTTATGAAAAATCGACTAAGTCCGAGATGCCTTCAAGAAGGGATGCTGTATTGAGATGGGAGATGTAGGAGATCAAGTTTCATCTCCATGCAGCATCCCATTCATCTCCCAGCATCCTAACAGATGTTTTTCTTAGAATTTATGAAAAATCGACTAAGTCCGAGATGCCTTTAAGTAGGGATGCTGTATTAAGATGGGAGATGAAGAAGATCAAGATTCATCTGCATGCAGCATCCCATTCATCTCCCAGCATCCTAACATATGAATTTCTTAGAATTTATGAAAAATCGACTAAGTCCGAGATGACTTTAAGTAGGGATGCTGTATTAAGACGGGAGATGAAGAAGAGCAAGATTTATCTCCATGCAGCATCCCATTCATCTCGCAGCATCCTAACATATGTTTTTCTTAGAATTTATGAAAAATCGACTAAGTCCGAGATGCCTTTAAGTAGGGATGCTGTATTAAGATGGGAGATGTTGAAGATCAAGATTCATCTCCATGCAGCATCCCATTCATCTCGCAGCATCCTAACATATGAATTTCTTAGAATTTATGAAAAATCGACTAAGTCCGAGATGACTTTAAGTAGGGATGCTGTATTAAGACGGGAGATGAAGAAGAGCAAGATTCATCTCCATGCAGCATCCCATTCATCTCGCAGCATCCTAACATAAGTTTTTCTTAGAATTTATTAAAAATCGACTTAGTCCGAGATGCCTTTGAGTAGGGATGCTGTATTAAGATGAGAGATGAAGAAGATCAAGATTCATCTCCATGCAGCATCCCATTCATCTCTTAGCATCCAAACATATGTTTTTCTTAGAATTTATGAAAAATCGACTAAGTCCGAGATGCCTTCAAGCAGGGATGCTGTATAAAGATGTTAGATGAAGGAGATCAAGATTCATCTCCATGCAGCATCCCATTCTCCTCGCAGCATCCAAACATATGTTTTTCTTAGAATTTATGAAAAATCGACTAAGTCCGAGATGCCTTTAAGTAGGGATGCTGTATTAAGATGGGAGATGCAGAAGATCAAGATTCATCTCCATGCAGCATCCCATTCATCTCCCAGCATCCTAACATATGTTTTTTTTTAGAATTTATGAAAAATCGACTAAGTCCGAGATGCCTTTAAGTAGGGATGCTGTATTAAGATGGGAGATGAAGAAGATCATGATTCATCTCCATGCAGCATCCCATTCATCTCCCAGCATCCTTACAGATGAATTTCTTAGAATTTATGAAAAATCGACTAAGTCCGAGATGCCTTTAAGTAGGTATGCTGTATTAAGATGGGAGATTAAGAAGATCAAGGTTCATCTTCATGCAGCATCCCATTCATCTCCCAGCATCCTAACATATGTTTTTTTAAGAATTTATGAAAAATCAACTAAGTCCGAGATGCCTTTAAGTAGGGATGCTGTATTAAGATGGGAGATGAAGAAGATCAAGATTCATCTCCATGCAGCATCTCATTCATCTCGCAGCATCCTAACATATGAATTTCTATGAATTTATGAAAAATCGACTAAGTCCGAGATGCCTTTAAGTAGGGATGCTGTATTAAGATGGGAGATGAAAAAAGATCAAGATTCATCTCCATGCAGCATCCCATTCATCTCGCAGCATCCTAACATATGTTTTTCTTAGAATTTATGAAAAATCGACTAAGTCCGAGATGCCTCTAAGTAGGGATGCTGTATTGAGATGGGAGATGTAGGAGATCAAGATTCATCTCCATGCAGCATCCCATTCATCTCGCAGCATCCTAACATATGAATTTCTATGAATTTATGAAAAATCGACTAAGTCCGAGATGCCTTTAAGTAGGGATGCTGTATTGAGATGGGAGATGAAGAAGATCAAGATTCATCTCCATGCAGCATCCCATTCATCTCCCAGCATCCTAACATATGTTTTTCTTAGAATTTATGAAAAATAGACTAAGTCCGAGATGCCTTCAAGTAGGGATGCTGTATTGAGATGGGAGATGTAGGAGATCAAGATTCATCTCCATGCAGCATCCCATTTATCTCGCAGCATCCTAACATATGTTTTTCTTAGAATTTACGAAAAATCGACTAAGTCCGAGGTGCATTTAAGTAGGGATGCTGTATTAAGATGGGAGATGAAGAAGATCAAGATTCATCTCCATGCAGCATCCCATTCATCTCGCAGCATCCTAACATATGTTTTTCTTAGAATTTATGGAAAATCGACTAAGTCCGAGATGCCTTTAAGTAGGGATGCTGTATTAAGATGGGAGATGAAGAAGATAAAGATGCATCTCCATACAGCATCCCAATCATCTCGCAGCATCCTAACATATGAATTTCTTAAAATTTATGAAAAATCGACTAAGTCTGAGATGCCTTTAAGTAGGGAAGCTGTATTAAGATGTGAGATGAAGAAGATCAAGTTTCATCTCCATGCAGCATCCCATTCATCTCGCAGCACCCTAACTTATGTTTTTCTAAGAATTTATGAAAAATCGACTTAGTCCGAGATGCCTTTAAGTAGGGATGCTGTATTAAGATGGGATATGAAGAAGATCAAGATTCATCTCCATAAAGCATCCCATTCATCTCGCAGCATCCTAACATATGTTTTTCTTAGAATTTATGAAAAATAGACTCAGTCCGAGATGCCTTTAAGTAGGGATGCTGTATTAAGTTGGGAGATGAAGAAGATCAAGAGTCATCTCCATGCAGCATCCCATTCATCTCGCAGCATCCTAACATATGTTTTTCTTAGAATTTATGAAAAATCGACTTAGTCCGAGATGCCTTTAAGTAGGGATGCTGTTTTGGGATGGGAGATGAAGAAGATCAAGATTCATCTCCATGCAGCATCCCATTAATCTCGCAGCATCCTAACATATAAATTTCTTAGAATTTATGGAAAATCGACTAAGTCCGAGATGCCTTTAAGTAGGGATGCTGTATTGAGATGAGAGATGTAGGAGATCAAGATTCATCTCCATGCAGCATCCCATTCATCTCCCAGCATCCTAACATATGAATTTCTTAGAATTTATGAAAAATCGACTAAGTCCGAGATGCCTTTAAGTAGGGATGCTGTATTAAGATGGGAGATGAAGAAGATCAAGATTCATCTCCATGCAGCATCCCATTCATCTCGCAGCATCCTTACATATGAATTTCTTAGAATTTATGAAAAATCGACTGAATCCGAGATGGCTTTAAGTAGGGATGCTGTATTGAGATGGGAGATGTAGGAGCTCAAGATTCACCTCCATGCAGCATCCCATTCATCTCGCAGCATCCTAACATATGTTTTTCTTGGAATTTATGAAAAATCGACTAAGGCCGAGATGCCTTTAAGTTGGGATGCTGTATTGAGATGGGAGATGTAGGAGATCAAGATTCATCTCCATGCAGCATCCCATTCATCTCGCAGCATCCTAACATATGAATTTCTTAGAATTTATGAAAAATCGACTAAGTCCGAGATGCCCTTAAGTAGGGATGCTGAATTAAGATGGGAGATGAAGAAGATCAAGATTTATCTCCATGCAGCATCCCATTCATCTCACAGCATCCTAACATATGTTTTTCTAAAAATTTATGAAAAATCGACTAAGTCCGAGATGCCTTTAAGTAGGGATGCTGTATTAAGATGGGAGATGAAGAAGATCAAGATTCATCTCCATGCAGCATCCCATTGATCTCGCAGCATCCTAACATATGAATTTCTATGAATTTATGAAAAATCGACTAAGTCCGAGATGCCTTTAAGTAGGGATGCTGTATTAAGATGGGAGATGAAGAAGATCAAGATTCATCGCCATGCAGCATCCCATTCATCTCGCAGCATCCTAACATATGTTTTTCTTAGAATTTATGAAAAATCGACTAAGTCCGAGATGCCTTTAAGTAGGGATGCTGTATTAAGATGGGAGATGAAGAAGATCAAGATTCATCTCAATGCAGCATCCCATTCATCTCGCAGCATCCTAACATATGTTTTTCTTAGAATATATGAAAAATCGACTAAGTCCGAGATGCCTTTAAGTAGGGATGCTGTATTAAGATGGGAGATGTAGAAGATCAAGATTCATCTCCATGCAGCATCCCATTCATCTCGCAGCATCCTAACATATGAATTTCTATGAATTTATGAAAAATCGACTAAGTCCGAGATGGCTTTAAGTAGGGATGCTGTATTGAGATGAGAGATGTAGGAGATCAAGATTCATCTCCATGCAGCATCCCATTCATCTCGCAGCATCCTAACATATGTTTTACTTAGAATTTATGAAAAATCGACTAAGTCCGAGGTGCCTTTAAGTAGGGATGCTGTATTAAGACGGGAGATGAAGAAGATCAAGATTCATCTCCATGCTGCATCCCATTTCTCTCGCAGCATCCTAACATATGTTTTTCTTAGAATTTATGAAAAATCGACTAAGTCCGAGGTGCCTTTAAGTAGGGATGCTGTATTAAGACGGGAGATGAAGAAGATCAAGATTCATCTCCATGCTGCATCCCATTTCTCTCGCAGCATCCTAACATATGAATTTCTTAGAATTTATGAAAAATCGACTAAGTCCGAGATGCCCTTAAGTAGGGATGCTGAATTAAGATGGGAGATGAAGAAGATCAAGATTTATCTCCATGCAGCATCCCATTCATCTCACAGCATCCTAACATATGTTTTTCTAAAAATTTATGAAAAATCGACTAAGTCCGAGATGCCTTTAAGTAGGGATGCTGTATTAAGATGGGAGATGAAGAAGATCAAGATTCATCTCCATGCAGCATCCCATTGATCTCGCAGCATCCTTACATATGAATTTCTTAGAATTTATGAAAAATTGACTAAGTCCGAGATGCCTTTAAGTAGGGATGCTGTATCGAGATGGGAGATGAAGAAGATCAAGATTCATCTCCATGCAGCATTCCATCCATCTCGCAGCATCCTAACATATGAATTTCTATGAATTTATGAAAAGTCGACTAAGTCCGAGATGCCTTTAAGTAGGGATGCTGTATTAAGATGGGAGAAGAAGTAGATCAAGATTCATCTCCATGCAGCATCCCATTCATCTCGCAGCATCCTAACATATGAATTTCTTAGAATTTATGAAAAATCGACTAAGTCCGAGATGCCTTTAAGTAGGGATGCTGTATTAAGATGGGGATGTAGGAGATCAAGATTCATCTCCATGCAGCATCCCATTCATCTCCCAGCATCCTAACATATGAATTTCTTAGAATTTATGAAAAATCGACTAAGTCCGAGATGCATTTAAGTAGGGATGCTGTATTAAGATGGGAGATGAAGAAGATCAAGATTCATCTCCATGCAGCATCCCATTCATCTCGCAGCATCCTAACATATGAATTTCTATGAATTTATGAAAAATCGACTAAGTCCGAGATGCCTTTAAGTAGGGATGCTGTATTATGATGGGAGATGAAGAAGATCAAGATTCATCTCCATGCAGCATCCCATTCATCTCGCAGCATCCTAACATATGAATTTCTATGAATTTATGAAAAATCGACTAAGTCCGAGATGGCTTTAAGTAGGGATGCTGTATTAAGATGGGAGATGTAGGAGATCAAGATGCATCTCCATGCAGCATCCCATTCATCTCGCAGCATCCTAACATATGTTTTTCTTAGAATTTCTGAAAAATCGACTAAGTCCGAGATGCATTTAAGTAGGGATGCTGTATTAAGATGGGAGATGAAGAAGATCAAGATTCATCTCCATGCAGCATCCCATTCATCTCGCAGCATCCTAACATATCTTTTTCTTAGAATTTATGAAAAATCGACTAAGTCCGAGATGCATTTAAGTAGGGATGCTGTATTAAGATGGGAGATGTAGGAGATCAAGATGCATCTCCATGCAGCATCCCATTCATCTCCCAGCATCCTAACATATGAATTTCTTAGAATTTATGAAAAATCGACTAAGTCCGAGATGCCTTTAAGAAGGGATGCTGTATTGAGATGGGAGATGTAGGAGATCAAGATTCATCTCCATGCAGCATCCCATTTATCTCCCAGCATCCTAACATATGAATTTCTTAGAATTTATGAAAAATCGACTAAGTCCGAGATGCCTTTAAGTAGGGATGCTGTATTAAGATGGGAGATGAAGAAGATCAAGATTCATCTCCATGCAGCATCTCATTCATCTCCCAGCATCCTAACATATGAATTTCTTAGAATTTATGAAAAATCGACTAAGTCCGAGATGGCTTTAAGTAGGGATGCTGTATTAAGATGG
Source organism: Anopheles coustani (assembly GCF_943734705.1). NCBI lineage: Eukaryota > Metazoa > Arthropoda > Insecta > Diptera > Culicidae > Anopheles > Anopheles coustani. Next base: position 98,835 of record NW_026525142.1, on the reverse strand, counting down.
GAGATGTAGGAGATCAAGATGCATCTCCATGCAGCATCCCATTCATCTCCCAGCATCCTAACATATGAATTTATATGAATTTATGAAAAATCGACTAAGTCCGAGATGGCTTTAAGTAGGGATGCTGTATTAAGATGGGAGATGTAGGAGATCAAGATTCATCTCCATGCAGCATCCCATTCATCTCCCAGCATCCTTACATATGAATTTCTATGAATTTATGAAAAATCGACTAAGTCCGAGATGCCTTTAAGTAGGGATGCTGTATTGAGATGAGAGATGTAGGAGATCAAGATTCATCTCCATGCAGCATCCCATTCATCTCGCAGCATCCTAACATATGAATTTCTATGAATTTATGAAAAATCGACTAAGTCCGAGATGGCTTTAAGTAAGGATGCTGTATTGAGATGAGAGATGTAGGAGATCAAGATTCATCTTCATGCAGCATCCCATTCATCTCGCAGCATCCTAACATATGAATTTCTATGAATTTATGAAAAATCGACTAAGTCCGAGATGCATTTAAGTAGGGATGCTGTATTAAGATGGGAGATGAAGTAGATCAAGATTCATCTCCATGCAGCATCCCATTCATCTCGCAGCATCCTAACATATGAATTTCTATGAATTTATGAAAAATCGACTAAGTCCGAGATGGCTTTAAGTAGGGATGCTGTATTGAGATGGGAGATGTAGGAGATCCAGATTCATCTCCATGCAGCATCCCATTCATCTCCCAGCATCCTAACATATGAATTTCTTAGAATTTATGAAAAATCGACTAAGTCCGAGATGCCTTCAAGTAGGGATGCTGTATTAAGATGGGAGATGAAGAAGATCAAGATTCATCTCCATGCAGCATCCCATTCATCTCCCAGCATCCTAACATATGAATTTCTTAGAATTTATGAAAAATCGACTAAGTCCGAGATGGCTTTAAGTAGGGATGCTGTATTAAGATGGGAGATGTAGGCGATCAAGATGCATCTCCATGCAGCATCCCATTCATCTCGCAGCATCCTAACATATGAATTTCTATGAATTTATGAAAAATCGACTAAGTCCGAGATGGCTTTAAGTAGGGATGCTGTATTGAGATGGGAGATGTAGGAGATCAAGATTCATCTCCATGCAGCATCCCATTCATCTCGCAGCATCCTCACATATGAATTTCTATGAATTTATGAAAAATCGACTAAGTCCGAGATGCCTTTAAGAAGGGATGCTGTATTGAGATGGGAGATGTAGGAGATCAAGATTCATCTCCATGCAGCATCCCATTCATCTCCCAGCATCCTAACATATGAATTTCTTAGAATTTATGAAAATCGACTAAGTCCGAGATGCCTTTAAGTAGGGATGCTGTATTAAGATGGGAGATGAAGAAGATCAAGATTCATCTCCATGCAGCATCCCATTCATCTCCCAGCATCCTTACATATGAATCTCTTAGAATTTATGAAAAATCGACTAAGTCCGAGATGGCTTTAAGTAGGGATGCTGTATTAAGATGGGAGATGTAGGAGATCAAAATGCATCTCCATGCAGCATCCCATTCATCTCCCAGCATCCTAACATATGAATTTCTTAGAATTTATGAAAAATCGACTAAGTCCGAGATGCCTTTAAGTAGGGATGCTGTATTAAGATGGGAGATGAAGCAGATCAAGATTCATCTCCATGCAGCATCCCATTCATCTCCCAGCATCCTAACATATGAATTTCTATGAATTTATGAAAAATCGACTAAGTCCGAGATGCCTTTAAGTAGGGATGCTGTATTGAGATGGGAGATGGAGTAGATCAAGATTCATCTCCATGCAGCATCCCATTCATCTCGCAGCATCCTAACATATGAATTTCTATGAATTTATGAAAAATCGACTAAGTACGAGATGGCTTTAAGTAGGGATGCTGTATTAAGATGGGAGATGTAGGAGATCAAGATGCATCTCCATGCAGCATCCCATTCATCTCGCAGCATCCTAACATATGTTTTTCTTAGAATTTATGAAAAATCGACTAAGTCCGAGATGCATTTAAGTAGGGATGCTGTATTAAGATGGGAGATGAAGAAGATCAAGATTCATCTCCATGCAGCATCCCATTCATCTCGCAGCATCCTAACATATCTTTTTCTTAGAATTAATGAAAAATCGACTAAGTCCGAGATGCATTTAAGTAGGGATGCTGTATTAAGATGGGAGATGGAGTAGATCAAGATTCATCTCCATGCAGCATCCCATTCATCTCGCAGCATCCTAACATATGAATTTCTATGAATTTATGAAAAATCGACTAAGTCCGAGATGGCTTTAAGTAGAAATGCTGTATTGAGATGAGAGATGTAGGAGATCAAGATTCATCTCCATGCAGCATCTCATTCATCTCCCAGCATCCTAACATATGAATTTCTTAGAATTTATGAAAAATCGACTAAGTCCGAGATGCCTTTAAGAAGGGATGCTGTATTGAGATGGGAGATGTAGGAGATCAAGATTCATCTCCATGCAGCATCCCATTTATCTCCCAGCATCCTAACATATGAATTTCTTAGAATTTATGAAAAATCGACTAAGTCCGAGATGCCTTTAAGTAGGGATGCTGTATTAAGATGGGAGATGAAGAAGATCAAGATTCATCTCCATGCAGCATCCCATTCATCTCCCAGCATCCTAACATATGAATTTATATGAATTTATGAAAAATCGACTAAGTCCGAGATGGCTTTAAGTAGGGATGCTGTATTAAGATGGGAGATGTAGGAGATCAAGATTCATCTCCATGCAGCATCCCATTCATCTCCCAGCATCCTTACATATGAATTTCTATGAATTTATGAAAAATCGACTAAGTCCGAGATGCCTTTAAGTAGGGATGCTGTATTGAGATGAGAGATGTAGGAGATCAAGATTCATCTCCATGCAGCATCCCATTCATCTCGCAGCATCCTAACATATGAATTTCTATGAATTTATGAAAAATCGACTAAGTCCGAGATGGCTTTAAGTAAGGATGCTGTATTGAGATGAGAGATGTAGGAGATCAAGATTCATCTCCATGCAGCATCCCATTCATCTCGCAGCATCCTAACATATGAATTTCTATGAATTTATGAAAAATCGACTAAGTCCGAGATGCCTTTAAGTAGGGATGCTGTATTGAGACGGGAGATGTAGGAGATCAATATTCATCTGCATGCAGCATCCCATTCATCTCGCAGCATCCTAACATATGAATTTCTATGAATTTATGAAAAATCGACTAAGTCCGAGATGCCTTTAAGTAGGGATGCTGTATTGAGATGGGAGATGAAGGAGATCAAGATTCATCTCCATGCAGCATCCCATTCATCTCCCAGCATCCTAACATATGAATTTCTTAGAATTTATGAAAAATCGAAAAACTCCGAGATGCCTTTAAGTAGGGATGCTGTATTAAGATGGGAGGTGAAAAAGATCAAGATTCATCTCCATGCAGCATCGCATTCATCTCGCAGCATCCTAACATATGTTTTTCTTAGAATTTATGAAAAATCGGCTAAGTCCGAGATGCCTTTAAGTAGGGATGCTGTATTCAGATGGGAGATGGAGAAGATCAAGATTCATCTCCATGCAGCATCCCATTCATCCCGCAGCATCCTAACATAAGAATTTCTTAGAATTTATGAAAAATCGACTAAGTCCGAGATGCCTTTAAGTAGGGATGCTGTATTGAGATGAGAGATGTAGGAGATCAAGATTCATCTCCATGCAGCATCCCATTCATCTCGCAGCATCCTTACATATGAATTTCTATGAATTTATGAAAAATCGACTAAGTCCGAGATGCCTTTAAGTAGGGATGCTGTGTTAAGATGGGAGATGAAGAAGATCAAGATTCATCTTCATGCAACATCCCATTCATCTCCCAGCATCCTAACATATGAATTTCTATGAATTTATGAAAAATCGACTAAGTCCGAGATGCCTTTAAGTAGGGATGCTGTATTGAGACGGGAGATGTAGGAGATCAAGATTCACCTCTATGCAGCATCCCATTCTTCTCGCAGCATCCTAACATATGAATTTCTATGAATTTATGAAAAATCGACTAAGTCCGAGATGCCTTTAAGAAGGGATGCTGTATTGAGATGGGAGATGTAGGAGATCAAGATTCATCCCCATGCAGCATCATATTCATCTCGCAGCATCCTAACATATGTTTTCTTAGAATTTATGAAAAATCGACTAAGTCCGAGATGCCTTTAAGTAGGGATGCTGTATTAAGATGGGAGATGAAGAAGATCAAGATTCATCCCCATGCAGCATCCAATTTATCTCGCAGCATCCTAACATATGTTTTTCTTAGAATTTATGAAAAATCGACTAAGTCCGAGATGCCTTTAAGTAGGGATGCTGTATTGAGATGAGAGATGAAGAAGATCAAGATTCATCTCCATGCAGCATCCCATTCATCTCGCAGCATCCTAACATATGTTTTTCTTAGAATTTATGAAAAATCGACTAAGTCCGAGATGCCTTCAAGTAGGGATGCTGTATTAGGATGGGAGATAAAGAAGATCAAGATTCATCTCCATGCAGCATCCCATTCATCTCGCAGCATCCTAACATATGTTTTTCTTAGAATTTATGAAAAATCGACTAAGTCCGAGAAGCCCTTAAGTAGGGATGCTGTATTAAGATGGGAGATGGAGAAGATCAAGATTCATCTCCATGCAGCATCCCATTCATCTCCCAGCATCCTAACATATAAATTTCTATGAATTTATGAAAAATCGACTAAGTCCGAGATGCCTTTAAGTAGGGATGCTGTATTAAGATGGGAGATGAAGAAGATCAAGATACATCTCCATGCAGCATCCCATTCATCTCCCAGCATCCTAACTAATGTTTTTCTTAGAATTTATGAAAAATCGACTAAGTCCGAGATGCCTTTAAGTAGGGAAGCTGTATTGAGATGGGAGATGTAGGAGATCAAGATTCATCTCCATGCAGCATCCCATTCATCTCCCAGCATCCTAACATATGAATTTCTTAGAATTTATGAAAAATCGACTAAGTCCGAGATGCTTTTAAGTAGGGATGCTGTATTAAGATGGGAGATGAGGAAGATCAAGATTCATCTCCATGCAGCATCCCATTCATCTCGCAGCATCCTAACATAAGAATTTCTTAGAATTTATGAAAAATCGACTAAGTCCGAGATGCCTTTAAGTAGGGATGCTGTATTGAGATGAGAGATGTAGGAGATCAAGATTAATCTCCATGCAGCATCCCATTCATCTCCCAGAATCCTAACATATGAATTTCTTAGAATTTATGAAAAATCGACTAAGTCCGAGATGGCTTTAAGTAGGGATGCTGTATTGAGATGGGAGATGTAGGAGATCAAGATTCATCTCCATGCAGCATCCCATTCATCTCCCAGCATCCTAACATATGTTTTTCTTAGAATTTATGAAAAATCGACTAAGTCCGAGATGCCTTTAAGTAGGGATGCTGTATTAAGATGGGAGATGAAGAAGATCAAGATTCATCTCCATGCAGCATCCCATTCATCTCGCAGCATCCTAACATATGTTTTTCTTAGAATTTATGAAAAATTGACTAAGTCCGAGGTGCCTTTAAGTAGGGATGCTGTATTAAAATGGGAGATGAAGAAGATCAAGATTCATCTCCATGCAGCATCCCATTCATCTCGCAGCATCCTAACTTATGTTTTTCTGAGAATTTGTGAAAAATCGACTAAGTCCGAGATGCCTTTAAGAAGGGATGCTGTATTAAGATGGGAGATGAAGAAGTTCAAGATTCATCTCCATGCAGCATCCGATTCATCTCGCAGCACCCTAACATATGTTTTTCTTAGAATTTATGAAAAATCGACTAAGTCCGAGATGCCTTTAAGTAGGGATGCTGTATTAAGATGGGAGATGAGGAAGATCAAGATTCATCTCCATGCAGCATCCCATTAATCTCGCAACATCCTAACATATGTTTTTCTTAGAATTTATGAAAAATCGACTAAGTCCGAGATGCCTTTAAGTAGGGATGCTGTATTAAGATGGGAGATGAAGAAGATCAAGATTCATCTCCATGCAGCATCCCATTAATCTCCCAGAATCCTAACATATGAATTTCTTAGAATTTATGAAAAATCGACTAAGTCCGAGATGGCTTTAAGTAGGGATGCTGTATTAAGATGGGAGATGTAGGAGATCAAGATTCATCTCCATGCAGCATCCCATTCATCTCCCAGCATCCTAACATATGTTTTTCTTAGAATTTATTAAAAATCGACTAAGTCTGAGGTGCCTTTAAGTAGGGATGCTGTATTAAGATGGGAGATGAAGAAGATCAAGATTCATCTCCATGCAGCATACCATTCATCTCCCAGCATCCTAACATATGTTTTACTTAGAATTTATTAAAAATCGACTAAGTCCGAGATGGCTTTAAGTAGGGATGGCACTAAGTCCGAGATGCATTTAAGTAGGGATGCTGTATTAAGATGGGAGATGAAGAAGATCAAGATTCATCTCCATGCAGCATTCCATTCATCTCCCAGCATCCTAACATATGTTTTACTTAGAATTTATTAAAAATCGACTAAGTCTGAGGTGCCTTTAAGTAGGGATGCTGTATTAAGATGGGAGATGAAGAAGATCAAGATTCATCTCCATGCAGCATACCATTCATCTCGCAGCATCCTAACATATGTTTTTCTTAGAATTTATGAAAAATCGACTAAGTCCGAGATGCCTTTAAGAAGGGATGCTGTATTGAGATGGGAGATGTAGGAGATCAAGATTCATCTCCATGCAGCATCCCATTCATCTCCCAGCATCCTAACATATGAATTTCTTAGAATTTATGGAAAATCGACTAAGTCCGAGATGCCTTTAAGTAGGGATGCTGTATTAAGATGGGAGATGAAGAAGATCAAGATTCATCTCCATGCAGCATCTCATTCATATCGCAGCATCCTAACATATGTTTTTCTTAGAATTTATGAAAAATCGACTAAGTCCGAGATGGCTTTAAGTAGGGATGCTGTATTGAGATGGGAGATGTAGGAGATCAAGATTCATCTCCATGCAGCATCCCATTCATCTCGCAGCATCCTAACATATGAATTTCTTAGAATTTATGAAAAATCGACTAAGTCCGAGATGGCTTTAAGTAGGGATGCTGTATTGAGATGGGAGATGTAGGAGATCAAGATTCATCTCCATGCAGCATCCCATTCATCTCGCAGCATCCTAACATATGAATTTCTTAGAATTTATGAAAAATCGACTAAGTCCGAGATGGCTTTAAGTAGGGATGCTGTATTGAGATGGGAGATGAAGGAGATCAAGATTCATCTCCACTCAGCATCCCATTCATCTCGCAGCATCCTAACATATGTTTTTCTTAGAATTTATGAAAAATCGACTAAGTCCGAGATGCCTTTAAGTAGGGATGCTGTATTGAGATGGGAGATGTAGGAGATCAAGATTCATCTCCATGCAGCATCCCATTCATCTCGCAGCATCCTAACATATTAATTTCTTAGAAGTTATGAAAAATCGACTAAGTCCGAGATGCCTTTAAGTTGGGATGCTGTATTAAGATGTGAGATGAAGAAGATCAAGATTCATCTCCATGCAGCATTCCATTCATCTCCCAGCATCCTAACATATGTTTTACTTAGAATTTATTAAAAATCGACTAAGTCTGAGGTGCCTTTAAGTAGGGATGCTGTATTAAGATGGGAGATGAAGAAGATCAAGATTCATCTCCATGCAGCATACCATTCATCTCGCAGCATCCTAACATATGTTTTTCTTAGAATTTATGAAAAATCGACTAAGTCCGAGATGCCTTTAAGTAGGGATGCTGTATTAAGATGGTAGATGTAGAAGATCAAGATTCATCTCCATGCAGCATCCCATTCATCTCGCAGCATCCTAACATATGTATTTCTAAGAATTTATGAAAAATCGACTAAGTCCGAGATGCATTTAAGTAGGGATGCTGTATTAAGATGGGAGATGAAGAAGATCAAGATTCATCTCCATGCAGCATTCCATTCATCTCCCAGCATCCTAACATATGTTTTACTTAGAATTTATGAAAAATCGACTAAGTCTGAGGTGCCTTTAAGTAGGGATGCTGTATTAAGATGGGAGATGAAGAAGATCAAGATTCATCTCCATGCAGCATACCATTCATCTCGCAGCATCCTAACATATGTTTTTCTTAGAATTTATGAAAAATCGACTAAGTCCGAGATGCCTTTAAGAAGGGATGCTGTATTGAGATGGGAGATGTAGGAGATCAAGATTCATCTCCATGCAGCATCCCATTCATCTCCCAGCATCCTAACATATGAATTTCTTAGAATTTATGAAAAATCGACTAAGTCCGAGATGCCTTTAAGTAGGGATGCTGCATGGAGATGGGAGATGTAGGAGATCAAGGTTCATCTCCATGCAGCATCCCATTCATATCGCAGCATCCTAACATATGTTTTTCTTAGAATTTATGAAAAATCGACTAAGTCCGAGATGCCGTTAAGTAGGGATGCTGTATTAAGATGGGAGATGAAGAAGATCAAGATTCATCTCCATGCAGCATCCCATTCATCTCGCAGCATCCTAACATATGAATTTCTTAGAATTTATGAAAAATCGACTAAGTCCGAGATGCCTTTAAGTAGGGATGCTGCATGGAGATGGGAGATGTAGGAGATCAAGGTTCATCTCCATGCAGCATCCCATTCATATCGCAGCATCCTAACATATGAATTTCTTAGAATTTATGGAAAATCGACTAAGTCCGAGATGCCTTTAAGTAGGGATGCTGTATTGAGATGGGAGATGTAGGAGATCAAGATTCATCTCCATGCAGCATCCCATTCATCTCCCAGCATCCTAACATATGAATTTCTTAGAATTTATGAAAAATCGACTAAGTCCGAGATGCCTTTAAGTAGGGATGCTGCATGGAGATGGGAGATGTAGGAGATCAAGGTTCATCTCCATGCAGCATCCCATTCATATCGCAGCATCCTAACATATGTTTTTCTTAGAATTTATGAAAAATCGACTAAGTCCGAGATGGCTTTAAGTAGGGATGCTGTATTGAGATGGGAGATGTAGGAGATCAAGATTCATCTCCATGCAGCATCCCATTCATCTCGCAGCATCCTAACATATGAATTTCTTAGAATTTATGAAAAATCGACTAAGTCCGAGATGCCTTTAAGTAGGGATGCTGTATTAAGATGGGAGATGTAGGAGATCAAGATTCATCTCCATGCAGCATCCCATTCATCTCGCAGCATCCTAACATATGTTTTTCTTAGAATTTATGAAAAATCGACTAAGTCCGAGATGCCTTTAAGTAGGGATGCTGTATTAAGATGGGAGATGAAGAAGATCAAGATTCATCTCAATGCAGCATCCCATTCATCTCGCAGCATCCTAACATATGTTTTTCTTAGAATATATGAAAAATCGACTAAGTCCGAGATGCCTTTAAGTAGGGATGCTGTATTAAGATGGGAGATGTAGAAGATCAAGATTCATCTCCATGCAGCATCCCATTCATCTCGCAGCATCCTAACATATGAATTTCTATGAATTTATGAAAAATCGACTAAGTCCGAGATGGCTTTAAGTAGGGATGCTGTATTGAGATGAGAGATGTAGGAGATCAAGATTCATCTCCATGCAGCATCCCATTCATCTCGCAGCATCCTAACATATGTTTTACTTAGAATTTATGAAAAATCGACTAAGTCCGAGGTGCCTTTAAGTAGGGATGCTGTATTAAGACGGGAGATGAAGAAGATCAAGATTCATCTCCATGCTGCATCCCATTTCTCTCGCAGCATCCTAACATATGTTTTACTTAGAATTTATGAAAAATCGACTAAGTCCGAGGTGCCTTTAAGTAGGGATGCTGTATTAAGACGGGAGATGAAGAAGATCAAGATTCATCTCCATGCTGCATCCCATTTCTCTCGCAGCATCCTAACATATGAATTTCTTAGAATTTATGAAAAATCGACTAAGTCCGAGATGCCCTTAAGTAGGGATGCTGAATTAAGATGGGAGATGAAGAAGATCAAGATTTATCTCCATGCAGCATCCCATTCATCTCACAGCATCCTAACATATGTTTTTCTAAAAATTTATGAAAAATCGACTAAGTCCGAGATGCCTTTAAGTAGGGATGCTGTATTAAGATGGGAGATGAAGAAGATCAAGATTCATCTCCATGCAGCATCCCATTGATCTCGCAGCATCCTTACATATGAATTTCTTAGAATTTATGAAAAATTGACTAAGTCCGAGATGCCTTTAAGTAGGGATGCTGTATCGAGATGGGAGATGAAGAAGATCAAGATTCATCTCCATGCAGCATTCCATCCATCTCGCAGCATCCTAACATATGAATTTCTATGAATTTATGAAAAGTCGACTAAGTCCGAGATGCCTTTAAGTAGGGATGCTGTATTAAGATGGGAGAAGAAGTAGATCAAGATTCATCTCCATGCAGCATCCCATTCATCTCGCAGCATCCTAACATATGAATTTCTTAGAATTTATGAAAAATCGACTAAGTCCGAGATGCCTTTAAGTAGGGATGCTGTATTAAGATGGGAGATGTAGGAGATCAAGATTCATCTCCATGCAGCATCCCATTCATCTCCCAGCATCCTAACATATGAATTTCTTAGAATTTATGAAAAATCGACTAAGTCCGAGATGCATTTAAGTAGGGATGCTGTATTAAGATGGGAGATGAAGAAGATCAAGATTCATCTCCATGCAGCATCCCATTCATCTCGCAGCATCCTAACATATGAATTTCTATGAATTTATGAAAAATCGACTAAGTCCGAGATGCCTTTAAGTAGGGATGCTGAATTATGATGGGAGATGTAAAAGATCAAGATGCATCTCCATGCAGCATCCCATTCATCTCGCAGCATCCTAACATATGAATTCCTATGAATTTATGAAAAATCGACTAAGTCCGAGATGCCTTTAAGTAGGGATGCTGTATTAAGATGGGAGATGTAGGAGATCAAGATTCATCTCCATGCAGCATCCCATTCATCTCGCAGCATCCTAACATATGAATTCCTATGAATTTATGAAAAATCGACTAAGTCCGAGATGCCTTTAAGTAGGGATGCTGTATTAAGATGGGAGATGAAGAAGATCAAGATTCATCTCCATGCAGCATCCCATTCATCTCGCAGCATCCTAACATATGTTTTTCTTAGAATTTATGAAAAATCGACTAAGTCCGAGATGCCTTTAAGTAGGGATGCTGTATTAAGATGGGAGATGAAGAAGATCAAGATTCATCTCCATGCAGCATCCCATTCATCTCGCAGCATCCTAACATATGTTTTTCTTAGAATTTATGAAAAATCGACTAAGTCCGAGATGCCTTTAAGTAGGGATGCTGTATTAAGATGGGAGATGAAGAAGATCAAGATTCATCTCCATGCAGCATCCCATTCATCTCGCAGCATCCTAACATATGTTTTTCTTAGAATTTATGAAAAATCGACTAAGTCCGAGATGCCTTTAAGTAGGGATGCTGTATTAAGATGGGAGATGTAAAAGATCATGATGCATCTCCATGCAGCATCCCATTCGTCTCCCAGCATCCTAACATTTGAATTTTATAGAATTTATGAAAAATCGACTAAGTCCGAGATGCCTTTAAGTAGGGATGCTGTATTGAGATGGGAGATGTAGGAGATCAAGATTCATCTCCATGCAGCATCCCATTCATCTCGCAGCATCCTAACATATGAATTTCTATGAATTTATGAAAAATCGACTAAGTCCGAGATGCCTTTAAGTAGGGATGCTGTATTATGATGGGAGATGTAAAAGATCAAGATGCATCTCCATGCAGCATCCCATTCATCTCGCAGCATCCTAACATATGAATTCCTATGAATTTATGAAAAATCGACTAAGTCCGAGATGCCTTTAAGTAGGGATGCTGTATTAAGATGGGAGATGTAGGAGATCAAGATTCATCTCCATGCAGCATCCCATTCATCTCGCAGCATCCTAACATATGAATTTCTATGTATTTATGAAAAATCGACTAAGTCCGAAATGCCTTTAAGTAGGGATGCTGTATTATGATGGGAGATGTAAAAGATCAAGATGCATCTCCATGCAGCATCCCATTCATCTCGCAGCATCCTAACATATGAATTCCTATGAATTTATGAAAAATCGACTAAGTCCGAGATGCCTTTAAGTAGGGATGCTGTATTAAGATGGGAGATGTAGGAGATCAAGATTCATCTCCATGCAGCATCCCATTCATCTCGCAGCATCCTAACATATGAATTTCTATGAATTTATGAAAAATCGACTAAGTCCGAGATGCCTTTAAGTAGGGATGCTGTATTATGATGGGAGATGTAAAAGATCAAGATGCATCTCCATGCAGCATCCCATTCATCTCGCAGCATCCTAACATATGAATTCCTATGAATTTATGAAAAATCGACTAAGTCCGAGATGCCTTTAAGTAGGGATGCTGTATTGAGATGGGAGATGTAGGAGATCAAGATTCATCTCCATGCAGCATCCCATTCATCTCGCAGCATCCTAACATAGGAATTTCTATGTATTTATGAAAAATCGACTAAGTCCGAGATGCCTTTAAGTAGGGATGCTGTATTAAGATGGGAGATGTAGGAGATCAAGATTCATCTCCATGCAGCATCCCATTCATCTCGCAGCATCCTAACATATGAATTCCTATGAATTTATGAAAAATCGACTAAGTCCGAGATGCCTTTAAGTAGGGATGCTGTATTAAGATGGGAGATGTAGGAGATCAAGATTCATCTCCATGCAGCATCCCATTCATCTCGCAGCATCCTAACATATGTTTTTCTTAGAATTTATGAAAAATCGACTAAGTCCGAGATGCCTTTAAGTAGGGATGCTGTATTAAGATGGGAGATGTAAAAGATCATGATGCATCTCCATGCAGCATCCCATTCGTCTCCCAGCATCCTAACATTTGAATTTTATAGAATTTATGAAAAATCGACTAAGTCCGAGATGCCTTTAAGTAGGGATGCTGTATTGAGATGGGAGATGTAGGAGATCAAGATTCATCTCCATGCAGCATCCCATTCATCTCGCAGCATCCTAACATATGAATTTCTATGAATTTATGAAAAATCGACTAAGTCCGAGATGCCTTTAAGTAGGGATGCTGTATTATGATGGGAGATGTAAAAGATCAAGATGCATCTCCATGCAGCATCCCATTCATCTCGCAGCATCCTAACATATGAATTCCTATGAATTTATGAAAAATCGACTAAGTCCGAGATGCCTTTAAGTAGGGATGCTGTATTAAGATGGGAGATGTAGGAGATCAAGATTCATCTCCATGCAGCATCCCATTCATCTCGCAGCATCCTAACATATGAATTTCTATGAATTTATGAAAAATCGACTAAGTCCGAGATGCCTATAAGTAGGGATGCTGTATTATGATGGGAGATGTAGGAGATCAAGATTCATCTCCATGCAGCATCCCATTCATCTCGCAGCATCCTAACATATGAATTCCTATGAATTTATGAAAAATCGACTAAGTCCGAGATGCCTTTAAGTAGGGATGCTGTATTAAGATGGGAGATGTAGGAGATCAAGATTCATCTCCATGCAGCATCCCATTCATCTCGCAGCATCCTAACATATGAATTTCTATGAATTTATGAAAAATCGACTAAGTCCGAGATGCCTTTAAGTAGGGATGCTGTATTATGATGGGAGATGTAAAAGATCAAGATGCATCTCCATGCAGCATCCCATTCATCTCGCAGCATCCTAACATATGAATTCCTATGAATTTATGAAAAATCGACTAAGTCCGAGATGCCTTTAAGTAGGGATGCTGTATTAAGATGGGAGATGTAGGAGATCAAGATTCATCTCCATGCAGCATCCCATTCATCTCGCAGCATCCTAACATATGAATTTCTATGAATTTATGAAAAATCGACTAAGTCCGAGATGCCTTTAAGTAGGGATGCTGTATTATGATGGGAGATGTAAAAGATCAAGATGCATCTCCATGCAGCATCCCATTCATCTCGCAGCATCCTAACATATGAATTCCTATGAATTTATGAAAAATCGACTAAGTCCGAGATGCCTTTAAGTAGGGATGCTGTATTGAGATGGGAGATGTAGGAGATCAAGATTCATCTCCATGCAGCATCCCATTCATCTCGCAGCATCCTAACATAGGAATTTCTATGTATTTATGAAAAATCGACTAAGTCCGAAATGCCTTTAAGTAGGGATGCTGTATTATGATGGGAGATGTAAAAGATCAAGATGCATCTCCATGCAGCATCCCATTCATCTCGCAGCATCCTAACATATGAATTCCTATGAATTTATGAAAAATCGACTAAGTCCGAGATGCCTTTAAGTAGGGATGCTGTATCAAGAGGGGAGATGAAGAAGATCAAGATTCATCTCCATGCAGCATCCCATTCGTCTCCCAGCATCCTAACATATGGATTTCTTAGAATTTATGAAAAATCGACTAAGTCCGAGATGCCTTTAAGTAGGGATGCTGTATTAAGATGGGAGATGTAGGAGATCAAGATTCATCTCCATGCAGCATACCATTCATCTCCCAGCATCCTTACATATGAATTTTTAAGAATTTATGAAAAATCGACTAAGTCCGAGATGCCTTTAAGTAGGGATGCTGTATTAAGATGGGAGATGTAGGAGATCAAGATTCATCTCCATGCAGCATCCCATTCATCTCGCAGCATCCTAACATATGAATTTCTATGAATTTATGAAAAATCGACTAAGTCCGAGATGCCTTTAAGTAGGGATGCTGTATTATGATGGGAGATGTAAAAGATCAAGATGCATCTCCATGCAGCATCCCATTCATCTCGCAGCATCCTAACATATGAATTCCTATGAATTTATGAAAAATCGACTAAGTCCGAGATGCCTTTAAGTAGGGATGCTGTATTAAGATGGGAGATGTAGGAGATCAAGATTCATCTCCATGCAGCATCCCATTCATCTCGCAGCATCCTAACATATGAATTTCTATGAATTTATGAAAAATCGACTAAGTCCGAGATGCCTATAAGTAGGGATGCTGTATTATGATGGGAGATGTAAAAGATCAAGATGCATCTCCATGCAGCATACCATTCATCTCGCAGCATCCTAACATATGAATTCCTATGAATTTATGAAAAATCGACTAAGTCCGAGATGCCTTTAAGTAGGGATGCTGTATTGAGATGGGAGATGTAGGAGATCAAGATTCATCTCCATGCAGCATCCCATTCATCTCGCAGCATCCTAACATATGAATGTCTATGAATTTATGAAAAATCGACTAAGTCCGAGATGCCTTTAAGTAGGGATGCTGTATTATGATGGGAGATGTAAAAGATCAAGATGCATCTCCATGCAGCATCCCATTCATCTCGCAGCATCCTAACATATGAATTCCTATGAATTTATGAAAAATCGACTAAGTCCGAGATGCCTTTAAGTAGGGATGCTGTATTGAGATGGGAGATGTAGGAGATCAAGATTCATCTCCATGCAGCATCCCATTCATCTCGCAGCATCCTAACATATGAATTTCTATGTATTTATGAAAAATCGACTAAGTCCGAGATGCCTTTAAGTAGGGATGCTGTATTGAGATGGGAGATGTAGGAGATCAAGATTCATCTCCATGCAGCATCCCATTCATCTCGCAGCATCCTAACATATGAATTTCTATGTATTTATGAAAAATCGACTAAGTCCGAGATGCCTTTAAGTAGGGATGCTGTATTATGATGGGAGATGTAAAAGATCAAGATGCATCTCCATGCAGCATCCCATTCATCTCGCAGCATCCTAACATATGAATTCCTATGAATTTATGAAAAATCGACTAAGTCCGAGATGCCTTTAAGTAGGGATGCTGTATCAAGAGGGGAGATGAAGAAGATCAAGATTCATCTCCATGCAGCATCCCATTCGTCTCCCAGCATCCTAACATATGGATTTCTTAGAATTTATGAAAAATCGACTAAGTCCGAGATGCCTTTAAGTAGGGATGCTGTATTAAGATGGGAGATGTAGGAGATCAAGATTCATCTCCATGCAGCATACCATTCATCTCCCAGCATCCTTACATATGAATTTTTAAGAATTTATGAAAAATCGACTAAGTCCGAGATGCCTTTAAGTAGGGATGCTGTATTAAGATGGGAGATGTAGGAGATCAAGATTCATCTCCATGCAGCATCCCATTCATCTCGCAGCATCCTAACATATGAATTTCTATGAATTTATGAAAAATCGACTAAGTCCGAGATGCCTATAAGTAGGGATGCTGTATTATGATGGGAGATGTAAAAGATCAAGATGCATCTCCATGCAGCATCCCATTCATCTCGCAGCATCCTAACATATGAATTCCTATGAATTTATGAAAATCGACTAAGTCCGAGATGCCTTTAAGTAGGGATGCTGTATTGAGATGGGAGATGTAGGAGATCAAGATTCATCTCCATGCAGCATCCCATTCATCTCGCAGCATCCTAACATATGAATTTCTATGAATTTATGAAAAATCGACTAAGTCCGAGATGCCTTTAAGTAGGGATGCTGTATTATGATGGGAGATGTTAAAGATCAAGATGCATCTCCATGCAGCATCCCATTCATCTCGCAGCATCCTAACATATGAATTCCTATGAATTTATGAAAAATCGACTAAGTCCGAGATGCCTTTAAGTAGGGATGCTGTATTGAGATGGGAGATGTAGGAGATCAAGATTCATCTCCATGCAGCATCCCATTCATCTCGCAGCATCCTAACATATGAATTTCTATGAATTTATGAAAAATCGACTAAGTCCGAGATGCCTTTAAGTAGGGATGCTGTATTATGATGGGAGATGTAAAAGATCAAGATGCATCTCCATGCAGCATCCCATTCATCTCCCAGCATCCTTACATATGAATTTCTATGAATTTATGAAAAATCGACTAAGTCCGAGATGCCTTTAAGTAGGGATGCTGTATCAAGAGGGGAGATGAAGAAGATCAAGATTCATCTCCATGCAGCATCCCATTCGTCTCCCAGCATCCTAACATATGGATTTCTTAGAATTTATGAAAAATCGACTAAGTCCGAGATGCCTTTAAGTAGGGATGCTGTATTAAGATGGGAGATGTAGGAGATCAAGATTCATCTCCATGCAGCATCCCATTCGTCTCCCAGCATCCTAACATATGGATTTCTTAGAATTTATGAAAAATCGACTAAGTCCGAGATGCCTTTAAGTAGGGATGCTGTATTAAGATGGGAGATGTAGGAGATCAAGATTCATCTCCATGCAGCATCCCATTCATCTCGCAGCATCCTAACATATGAATTTCTATGAATTTATGAAAAATCGACTAAGTCCGAGATGCCTATAAGTAGGGATGCTGTATTATGATGGGAGATGTAAAAGATCAAGATGCATCTCCATGCAGCATCCCATTCATCTCGCAGCATCCTAACATATGAATTCCTATGAATTTATGAAAAATCGACTAAGTCCGAGATGCCTTTAAGTAGGGATGCTGTATTGAGATGGGAGATGTAGGAGATCAAGATTCATCTCCATGCAGCATCCCATTCATCTCGCAGCATCCTAACATATGAATTTCTATGAATTTATGAAAAATCGACTAAGTCCGAGATGCCTTTAAGTAGGGATGCTGTATTATGATGGGAGATGTAAAAGATCAAGATGCATCTCCATGCAGCATCCCATTCATCTCGCAGCATCCTAACATATGAATTCCTATGAATTTATGAAAAATCGACTAAGTCCGAGATGCCTTTAAGTAGGGATGCTGTATTGAGATGGGAGATGTAGGAGATCAAGATTCATCTCCATGCAGCATCCCATTCATCTCCCAGCATCCTAACATATGAATTTCTATGAATTTATGAAAAATCGACTAAGTCCGAGATGCCTTTAAGTAGGGATGCTGTATTATGATGGGAGATGTAAAAGATCAAGATGCATCTCCATGCAGCATCCCATTCATCTCGCAGCATCCTAACATATGAATTTCTATGAATTTATGAAAAATCGACTAAGTCCGAGATGCCTTTAAGTAGGGATGCTGTATTAAGATGGGAGATGTAGGAGATCAAGATTCATCTCCATGCAGCATCCCATTCATCTCGCAGCATCCTAACATATGAATTTCTATGAATTTATGAAAAATCGACTAAGTCCGAGATGCCTTTAAGTAGGGATGCTGTATTATGATGGGAGATGTTAAAGATCAAGATGCATCTCCATGCAGCATCCCATTCATCTCGCAGCATCCTAACATATGAATTCCTATGAATTTATGAAAAATCGACTAAGTCCGAGATGCCTTTAAGTAGGGATGCTGTATTGAGATGGGAGATGTAGGAGATCAAGATTCATCTCCATGCAGCATCCCATTCATCTCGCAGCATCCTAACATATGAATTCCTATGAATTTATGAAAAATCGACTAAGTCCGAGATGCCTTTAAGTAGGGATGCTGTAATAAGATGGGAGATGAAGAAGATCAAGATTCATCTCCATGCAGCATCCCATTCATCTCGCAGCATCCTAACATATGAATTTCTATGAATTTATGAAAAATCGACTAAGTCCGAGATGCCTATAAGTAGGGATGCTGTATTATGATGGGAGATGTAAAAGATCAAGATGCATCTCCATGCAGCATCCCATTCATCTCGCAGCATCCTAACATATGTTTTTCTTAAAAGTTATGAAAAATCGACTAAGTCCGAGATGCCTTTAAGTAGGGATGCTGTATTAAGATGGGAGATGTAGAAGATCAAGATTCATCTCCATGCAGCATCTCATTCATCTCGCAGCATCCTAACATATGAATTTCTTAGAATTTATGGAAAATCGACTAAGTCCGAGATGCCTTTAAGTAGGGATGCTGTATTAAGATGGGAGATGAAGAAGATCAAGATTCATCACCATGCAGCATCCCATTCATCTCGCAGCATCCTAACATATGAATTTCTTAGAATTTATGAAAAATCGACTAAGTCCGAGATGCCTTTAAGTAGGGATGCTGTATTGAGATGGGAGATGAAGAAGATCAAGATTCATCTCCATGCAGCATCCCATTCATCTCGCAGCATCCTAACATATGTTTTTCTTAGAATTTATGAAAAATCGACTAAGTCCGAGATGCCTTTAAGTAGGGATGCTGTATTAAGATTGGAGATGAAGAAGATCAAGATTAATCTCCATGCAGCATCCCATTCATCTCGCAGCATCCTAACATATGTTTTTCTTAAAAGATATGAAAAATCGACTAAGTCCAAGATGCCTTTAAGTAGGGATGCTGTATTGAGATGGGAGATGTAGGAGATCAAGATTTATCTCCATGCAGCATCCCATTCATCTCGCAGCATCCTAACATATGAATTTCTATGAATTTATGAAAAATCGACTAAGTCCGAGATGGCTTTAAGTAGGGATGCTGTATTGAGATGGGAGATGTAGGAGTTCAAGATTTATCTCCATGCAGCATCCCATTCATCTCGCAGCATCCTAACATATGAATTTCTATGAATTTATGAAAAATCGACTTAGTCCGAGATGAATTTAAGTAGGGATGCTGTATTGAGATGGGAGATGAAGAAGATCAAGATTCATCTCCATGCAGCATCCCATTCATCTCGCAACATCCTAACATATGAATTTCTAAGAATTTATGAAAAAGTCCGAGATGGCTTTAAGTAGGGATGCTGTATTGAGATGGGAGATGTAGGAGATCAAGATTCATCTCCATGCAGCATCCCATTCATCTCCCAGCATCCTTACATATGAATTTCTTAGAATTTATGTAAAATCGACTAAGTCCGAGATGCCTTTAAGTAGGGATGCTGTATTGAGATGGGAGATGTAGGAGATCAAGATTCATCTCCATGCAGCATCCCATTCATCTCCCAGCATCCTAACATATGTTTTTCTTAGAATTTATGAAAAATAGACTAAGTCCGAGATGCCTTTAAGTAGGGATGCTGTATTAAGATGGGAGATGAAGAAGATCAAGATTCATCTCCATGCAGCATCCCATTCATCTCCCAGCATCCTAACATATGTTTTTCTTAGAATTTATGAAAAATAGACTAAGTCCGAGATGCCTTTAAGTAGGGATGCTGTATTAAGATGGGAGATGAAGAAGATCAAGATTCATCTCCATGCAGCATCCTATTCATCTCGCAGCATCCTAACATATGTTTTTCTTAGAATTTATGAAAAATAGACTAAGTCCGAGATGCCTTTAAGTAGGGATGCTGTATTGAGACGGGAGATGAAGAAGATCAAGATTCATCTCCATGCAGCATCCTATTCATCTCGCAGCATCCTAACATATGTTTTTCTTAAAAGTTATGAAAAATCGACTAAGTCCGAGATGCCTTTAAGTAGGGATGCTGTATTAAGATGGGAGATGTAGAAGATCAAGATTCATCTCCATGCAGCATCCCATTCATCTCGCAGCATCCTAACATATGAATTTCTTAGAATTTATGGAAAATCGACTAAGTCCGAGATGCCTTTAAGTAGGGATGCTGTATTAAGATGGGAGATGTAGAAGATCAAGATGCATCACCATGCAGCATCCCATTCATCTCGCAGCATCCTAACATATGAATTTCTTAGAATTTATGAAAAATCGACTAAGTCCGAGATGCCTTTAAGTAGGGATGCTGTATTGAGATGGGAGATGAAGAAGATCAAGATTCATCTCCATGCAGCATCCCATTCATCTCGCAGCATCCTAACATATGTTTTTTCTTAGAATTTATGAAAAATCGACTAAGTCCGAGATGCCTTTAAGTAGGGATGCTGTATTAAGATTGGAGATGAAGAAGATCAAGATTAATCTCCATGCAGCATCCCATTCATCTCGCAGCATCCTAACATATGTTTTTCTTAAAAGATATGAAAAATCGACTAAGTCCAAGATGCCTTTAAGTAGGGATGCTGTATTGAGATGGGAGATGTAGGAGATCAAGATTTATCTCCATGCAGCATCCCATTCATCTCGCAGCATCCTAACATATGAATTTCTATGAATTTATGAAAAATCGACTAAGTCCGAGATGGCTTTAAGTAGGGATGCTGTATTGAGATGGGAGATGTAGGAGTTCAAGATTTATCTCCATGCAGCATCCCATTCATCTCGCAGCATCCTAACATATGAATTTCTATGAATTTATGAAAAATCGACTTAGTCCGAGATGCCTTTAAGTAGGGATGCTGTATTGAGATGGGAGATGAAGAAGATCAAGATTCATCTCCATGCAGCATCCCATTCATCTCGCAACATCCTAACATATGAATTTCTAAGAATTTATGAAAAAGTCCGAGATGGCTTTAAGTAGGGATGCTGTATTGAGATGGGAGATGTAGGAGATCAAGATTCATCTCCATGCAGCATCCCATTCATCTCCCAGCATCCTTACATATGAATTTCTTAGAATTTATGTAAAATCGACTAAGTCCGAGATGCCTTTAAGTAGGGATGCTGTATTGAGATGGGAGATGTAGGAGATCAAGATTCATCTCCATGCAGCATCCCATTCATCTCCCAGCATCCTAACATATGTTTTTCTTAGAATTTATGAAAAATAGACTAAGTCCGAGATGCCTTTAAGTAGGGATGCTGTATTAAGATGGGAGATGAAGAAGATCAAGATTCATCTCCATGCAGCATCCTATTCATCTCGCAGCATCCTAACATATGTTTTTCTAAGAATTTATGAAAAATCGACTAAGTCCGAGATGCCTTTAAGTAGGGATGCTGTATTGAGACGGGAGATGAAGAAGATCAAGATTCATCTCCATGCAGCATCCTATTCATCTCGCAGCATCCTAACATATGTTTTTCTAAGAATTTATGAAAAATCGACTAAGTCCGAGATGCCTTTAAGTAGGGATGCTGTATTGAGACGGGAGATGAAGAAGATCAAGATTCATCTCCATGCAGCATCCTATTCATCTCGCAGCATCCTAACATATGTTTGTCTAAGAATTTATGAAATATCGACTAAGTCCGAGATGGCTTTAAGTAGGGATGCTGTATTGAGATGAGAGATGTAGGAGATCAAGATTCATCTCCATGCAGCATCCCATTCATCTCGCAGCATCCTAACATATGAATTTCTATGAATTTATGAAAAATCGACTAAGTCCGAGATGCCTTTAAGTAGGGATGCTGTATTGAGATGGGAGATGTAGGAGATCAAGATTCATCTCCATGCAGCATCCCATTCATCTCCCAGCATCCTAACATATGTTTTTCTTAGAATTTATGAAAAATAGACTAAGTCCGAGATGCCTTTAAGTAGGGATGCTGTATTAAGATGGGAGATGAAGAAGATCAAGATTCATCTCCATGCAGCATCCTATTCATCTCGCAGCATCCTAACATATGTTTTTCTAAGAATTTATGAAAAATCGACTAAGTCCGAGATGCCTTTAAGTAGGGATGCTGTATTGAGACGGGAGATGAAGAAGATCAAGATTCATCTCCATGCAGCATCCTATTCATCTCGCAGCATCCTAACATATGTTTTTCTAAGAATTTATGAAAAATCGACTAAGTCCGAGATGCCTTTAAGTAGGGATGCTGTATTGAGACGGGAGATGAAGAAGATCAAGATTCATCTCCATGCAGCATCCTATTCATCTCGCAGCATCCTAACTTATGTTTGTCTAAGAATTTATGAAATATCGACTAAGTCCGAGATGGCTTTAAGTAGGGATGCTGTATTGAGATGAGAGATGTAGGAGATCAAGATTCATCTCCATGCAGCATCCCATTCATCTCGCAGCATCCTAACATATGAATTTCTATGAATTTATGAAAAATCGACTAAGTCCGAGATGCCTTTAAGTAGGGATGCTGTATTGAGATGGGAGATGTAGGAGATCAAGATTCATCTCCATGCAGCATCCCATTCATCTCTCAGCATCCTAACATATGAATTTCTATGAATTTATGAAAAATCGACTAAGTCCGAGATGGCTTTAAGTAGGGATGCTGTATTAAGATGGGAGATGTAGGAGATCAAGATGCATCTCCATGCAGCATCCCATTCATCTCCCAGCATCCTAACATATGAATTTCTTAGAATTTATGAAAAATCGACTAAGTCCGAGATGCCTTTAAGTAGGGATGCTGTATTAAGATGGGAGATGAAGAAGATCAAGATTCATCTCCATGCAGCATCCCATTCATCTCCCAGCATCCTAACATATGAATTTCTATGAATTTATGAAAAATCGACTAAGTCCGAGATGCCTTTAAGTAGGGATGCTGTATTGAGATGGGAGATGTAGGAGATCAAGATTCATCTCCATGCAGCATCCCATTTATCTCCCAGCATCCTAACATATGAATTTCTTAGAATTTATGAAAAATCGACTAAGTCCGAGATGCCTTTAAGTAGGGATGCTGTTTTAAGATGGGAGATGGAGAAGATCAAGATTCATCTCCATGCAGCATCCCATTCATCTCCCAGCATCCTAACATATGAATTTCTATGAATTTATGAAAAATCGAATAAGTCCGAGATGCCTTTAGGTAGGGATGCTGTATTGAGATGGGAGATGTAGGAGATCAAGATTCATCTCCATGCAGCATCCCATTCATCTCCCAGCATCCTAACATATGAATTTATATGAATTTATGAAAAATCGACTAAGTCCGAGATGGCTTTAAGTAGGGATGCTGTATTAAGATGGGAGATGTAGGAGATCAAGATTCATATCCATGCAGCATCCCATTCATCTCCCAGCATCCTAACATATGAATTTCTATGAATTTATGAAAAATCGACTAAGTCCGAGATGCCTTTAAGTAGGGATGCTGTATTAAGATGGGAGATGTAGGAGATCAAGATTCATCTCCATGCAGCATCCCATTCCTCTCCCAGCATCCTAACATATGAATTTCTTAGAATTTATGAAAAATCGACTAAGTCCGAGATGCCTTTAAGTAGGGATGCTGTATTAAGATGGGAGATGAAGAAGATCAAGATTCATCTCCATGCAGCATCCCATTCATCTCCCAGAATCCCCCCGAACAATTCATACCCCCCCGAATTGAACCACCATCACCTAATATCTCCGTAGTCTTTCAACTCAGCCTCATGAAACTTTCAGGGTAGATAGGTCTCCCCAATACCTTTCCAACGATATGCCAATTGTCTCGCTAGGCCATCTACAGCCGAAGTTATTAATGGTACTTGGTACCTTACCCTGTTTTTTCCATACTTGTTCGTACTTGGGTACAAACTTTGGATCGCCCATATCTCCACTTTGGGGGCCAGCTACCGCCTTGTCCCCATATACTTTTTTGTTGGTCATATTATGCACAGTTTATAAATATTCTACGCAAACTTGCTAACTCGTCTCCAACTTGCCGTTATTCTTGGTCCAAGTCCCATTTCATTCGTTTTTGGACCTTTGTTGCTCTATGTTTCACTAATAGCTTCGCCCACCAACATGCTGATTTTCTATTCGTATTTTTCCGTAATAGTTCCACTCAGGACCATTCCAAATCACACCGTGACTTGTCGGTCGGTGGCAAACTGACCGATTTATAATTCATGAAAGGTACCTCTACCTGGTACAGCACATGGTCGGCCCAAATCATAAACCGACCAAACGACCGACTTGGAGCACCCTGACCGGGTTGCCCCCATATAATGAAAGTTGCGTCTCTATACGTCCAACTTATGAATATTGTACGCCAAGTCGCTATCTCTTACCGGTCAGCCGGTATTCATCTTTCAAGGGTGATTTTGGTCAAGTGCCATTTCCTGCGAATTGGTCCCCGAATTGGACCATCATCACCTAAAATCTCCGTGGTCTTTCCTCTCAGCCTCATGAAACTTTCAGGGTAGATAGGTCTCCCCAAGACCTTTCCAACGAAATGCCGTTTGTCTTGCTCGGCCATCTACAGCCGAATTTATTAATGGTACTTGGTACCTTACCCTGTTTTTTCCATACTTGTTCGTACTTGGGTACAAACTTTGGATCGCCCATATCTCCACTTTGGAGGCCAGCCAGCACCTTGGCCTCATATACTTTTTTGTTGGTCATACCATGCACCAAATATAATTTTTCTACGCCAACTTGCTATCTCTTCTCCAACTTGCAGTTATTCTTGGTCCAAGTCTCATTTCATTCGTTTTTGGACCCTTGTTGCTCTATGTTTCACTAATAGCTTCGCCCACCAACATGCTGATTTTCTATTCGTATTTTTCCGTAATAGTCCCACTCAGGACCATTCCAAATCACACCGTAGATTGTCGCTCGGAGGCAAACTGACCGAGTTATAATTCATGAAAGGTACCTCTACCTGCTACAGCACATGGTCGGCCCAAATCATAAACCGACCAAACGACCGACTTGGAGCACCCTGACCGGGTTGCTCCCATATAATGAAAGTTGCGTCTCTACCCGCCAAACGTATGAATATTCTACGCCAAGTCGCTATCTCTTACCGGTCAGCCGGTAATCACCTTTCAAGGGTGGTTTTGGTCAAGTGCCATTTCCTGCGACTTGGTCCCCGAATTGGACCATCATCACCTAATATCTCCGTGGTCTTTCAATTCAGCCCCATGAAACTTTCAGGGTAGATAGGTCTCCCCAAGACCTGTCCAACGGTATGTCATTTGCCTCGCTAGGCCACCTACAGCCGAAGTTATTCATGGTACATGGTACCTTACCCTGTTTTTTCCATACTTGTTCGCACTTGGGTACACACTTTGTATCGCCCAATTCACCTTTTTGGAGGCCAGCCAGCGCCTTGGCCCCATATATTTTTTTGTTGGTCATATTATGCACAGTTTATAAAAATTCTACGCCAACTTGCTAACTCGTCTCCAACTTGCCGTTATTCTTGGTCCAAGTCCCATTTCATTCGTTTTTTTACCCTTGTTGCTCCATGTTTCGCTAATAGCTTCGCCCACCAACATGCTGAATTTCTTTGCGTATTTTTCCTTGATAGTCCCACTCAGGACCATTCCAAATCACACCGTAGATTGTCGCTCGGAGGCAAACTGACCGAGTTATAATTCATGAAAGGTACCTCAACCTGGTACAGCACATGGTCGGCCCAAAACATAAACCGACCAAACGACCGACTTGGAGCACCCTGATCGGGTTGCTCCCATATAATGAAAGTTTTGTATTTACCTGCCAAACGTATGAATATTCTACGCCAAGTCGCTATCTCTCACCGGTCAGCCGGTATTCACCTTTCAAAGGTGATTTTGGTCAAGTGCCATTTCCTGCGACTTGGTCCCCGAATTGAACCATCATCACCTAATATCTCCGTAGTCTTTCAACTCAGCCTCATGAAACTTTCAGGGTAGATAGGTCTACCCAAGACCTTTCCAACGATATGCCAATTGTCTCGCTAGGCCATCTACAGCCGAAGTTATTAAAGGTACTCGGTACCTTACCCTGTTTTCACCATACTTGTTCGTACTTGGGTGCAAAACATGAATCACCCATATCTCCACTTTGGGGGCCAGCTACCGCCTTGTCCCCATATACTTTTTTGTTGGTCATATTATGCACAGTTTATAAATATTCTACGCCAACTTGCTAACTCGTCTCCAACTTGCCGTTATTCTTGGTCCAAGTCTCATTTCATTAGTTTTTGAACCCTTGTTGCTCTATGTTTCGCTAATAGCTTCGCCCACCAACATGCTGAATTTCTTTGCGTATTTTTCCTTGATAGTCCCACTCAGGACCATTCCAAATCACACCGTAGATTGTCGCTCGGAGGCAAACTGACCGAGTTATAATTCATGAAAAGTACCTCAACCTGGTACAGCACATGGTCGGCCCAAACCGTAAACCGACCAAACGACCGACTTGGAGCACCCTGACCGGGTTGCTCCCATATAATGAAAGTTGCGTCTTCCAACGTCCAACATATAATTATTGTACGACAAGTCGCTATCTCTTATCGGTCAGCCGGTATTCACGACCCAAAGGTGAAAATGTATGGAGAGCGTTCACAAAATTCCGGACGAATTTTGTAAACGTGTTTTTCCGTTTTCTCTCAATTGCGCGCGAACTATGCGTCGGATCAAAAAAAACCCAAAAGTAAAATGTGTTTAAAAACCCGATTTCTACATTATTGCCGAAGACACCAAAGCGCTATCTCGAAATTTTAAAAATCGATCGAAAATGTATGGACGGCGTTCACAAAATTCGTCCGGAATTTTGTAAACGTGTTTTTTCGTTTTCTCGCGATTGCGGGCGAACCAAGCGACGGATCGAAAAAAACCCAAAAGTAAAATGTGTTTAAAAACCCGATTTCTACATTATTGCCGAAGACACCAAAGCGCTATCTCGAAATTTTAAAAATCGATCGAAAATGTATGGACGGCGTTCACAAAATTCGTCCGGAATTTTGTAAACGTGTTTTTCCGTTTTCTCGCGATTGCGGGCGAACCAAGCGACGGATCGAAAAAAACCCAAAAGTAAAATGTGTTTAAAAACCCGATTTCTACATTATTGCCGAAGACACCAAAGCGCTATCTCGAAATTTTAAAAATCGATCGAAAATGTATGGACGGCGTTCACAAAATTCGTCCGGAATTTTGTAAACGTGTTTTTTCGTTTTCTCGCGATTGCGGGCGAACCAAGCGACGGATCGAAAAAAACCCAAAAGTAAAATGTGTTTAAAAACCCGATTTCTACATTATTGCCCAAGACACCAAAGCGCTATCTCGAAATTTTAAAAATCGATCGAAAATGTATGGACGGCGATCACAAAATTCCGGACGAATTTTGTAAACGTGTTTTTTCGTTTTCTCGCGATTGCGGGCGAACCAAGCGACGGATCGAAAAAAACCCAAAAGTAAAATGTGTTTAAAAACCCGATTTCTACATGATTGCCGAAGACACCAAAGCGCTATCTCGAAATTTTAAAAATCGATCGAAAATGTATGGACGGCGTTCACAAAATTCGTCCGGAATTTTGTAAACGTGTTTTTTCGTTTTCTCGCGATTGCGGGCGAACCAAGCGACGGATCGAAAAAAACCCAAAAGTAAAATGTGTTTAAAAACCCGATTTCTACATTATTGCCGAAGACACCAAAGCGCTATCTCGAAATTTTAAAAATCGATCGAAAATGTATGGACGGCGATCACAAAATTCCGGACGAATTTTGTAAACGTGTTTTTTCGTTTTCTCGCGATTGCGGGCGAACCAAGCGACGGATCGAAAAAAACCCAAAAGTAAAATGTGTTTAAAAACCCGATTTCTACATTATTGCCGAAGACACCAAAGCGCTATCTCGAAATTTTAAAAATCGATCGAAAATGTATGGACGGCGTTCACAAAATTCGTCCGGAATTTTGTAAACGTGTTTTTCCGTTTTCTCGCGATTGCGGGCGAACCAAGCGACGGATCGAAAAAAACCCAAAAGTAAAATGTGTTTAAAAACCCGATTTCTACATTATTGCCGAAGACACCAAAGCGCTATCTCGAAATTTTAAAAATCGATCGAAAATGTATGGACGGCGTTCACAAAATTCGTCCGGAATTTTGTAAACGTGTTTTTTCGTTTTCTCGCGATTGCGGGCGAACCAAGCGACGGATCGAAAAAAACCCAAAAGTAAAATGTGTTTAAAAACCCGATTTCTACATTATTGCCGAAGACACCAAAGCGCTATCTCGAAATTTTAAAAATCGATCGAAAATGTATGGACGGCGTTCACAAAATTCGTCCGGAATTTTGTAAACGTGTTTTTTCGTTTTCTCGCGATTGCGGGCGAACCAAGCGACGGATCGAAAAAAACCCAAAAGTAAAATGTGTTTAAAAACCCGATTTCTACATTATTGCCGAAGACACCAAAGCGCTATCTCGAAATTTTAAAAATCGATCGAAAATGTATGGACGGCGTTCACAAAATTCGTCCGGAATTTTGTAAACGTGTTTTTTCGTTTTCTCGCGATTGCGGGCGAACCAAGCGACGGATCGAAAAAAACCCAAAAGTAAAATGTGTTTAAAAACCCGATTTCTACATTATTGCCGAAGACACCAAAGCGCTATCTCGAAATTTTAAAAATCGATCGAAAATGTATGGACGGCGTTCACAAAATTCGTCCAGAATTTTGTAAACGTGTTTTTTTGTTTTCTTGCGATTGCGGGCGAACTAAGCGTCGGATCGAAAAAAACCCAAAAGTAAAATGTGTTTAAAAACCCGATTTCTACATTATTGCCGAAGACACCAAAGCGCTATCTCGAAATTTTAAAAATCGATCGAAAATGTATGGACGGCGTTCACAAAATTCGTCCGGAATTTTGTAAACGTGTTTTTTCGTTTTCTCGCGATTGCGGGCGAACCAAGCGACGGATCGAAAAAAACCCAAAAGTAAAATGTGTTTAAAAACCCGATTTCTACATTATTGCCGAAGACACCAAAGCGCTATCTCGAAATTTTAAAAATCGATTGAAATTTTATGGAGAAAGGATTGTTTTTTGAAGCCTGTCGAAAATACACTCACCGAGCCGTTTTTTGTATCGACCGACATACAAGTTTGCCTAGCTAACTTTTTCTTCCGGATTGGCCGCGGACCTCACTTTTCAATATCTAGTGGTGCCATGGACCACCAAAAGAGGCTTTTTAACATTTTCAACAATTTCGACTTTTTCGGATTTTCAACGTAAGGGGACTCGGGGCGACTTTTTCCGAGTCTGTCTAAAATACACTTACCAGATTTTTCAAAGGTGCGGACCGTCCTACAACTTTGCCTAGGTCAATTTTTTGTTCCAAATCGATCGCGGGTTTCACTTTTCAATATTTAGGGCTCGAGTAGAGTACGAATATAGGGTTTTCTCATTTTTCGACATTTTCGACTTTTTTGGGATTTTTTCGGGTGTATCGAGCTTCGGCATAGCCATACCGTTTGTGTTTCTCAATTTTTTATTTGACTAGTCGTAAGTACTCGAGTAGATGAAACTTTTTGCCGAAGACACCATGCCTCGGAAACGACTCCTTCATGCTCAAAATTGGGGCCAAAGGTGATTTTTGTTACCTTTCCTTAGGGGGCCCAACACTTAGAAAATTTTCAAAATCGCGATTTTTCGATTGCGAGCTAGCGCTTTGCGGTCTTCGGCAATGCTTTAGATCTTGATGAGATAAGACTTTTTGGCCATGAGACATTTACCCCTCCGACCCCTCCTTCCCCCCGCAAATCGCCCCACAAAGTGCAATTTTTGCTTTTTCACCTCTTTGCACGCACTGTTCGGCCCAAATGGCCACTTTCTATGGGTCTGAGCGCTTTGCGGTCGTCGGCAAACTTATAGATCGTACCAATTCCTAATTATAATTATTCCACCCTACCTTCGTACCTCTTCATCCCTGGCCGCTATTCGCGTACCAAGGTAATTTTTGTTCATTTTGTCAACATTTTTCATTTTTGACTGCTTATATCGGCCTTGCCATGAACCGATAGCGCTTCGCTGTGTTCTAACGTAAGTTAGTACTACTCAATACCTTTTCAAATCATGTCTTAGATTGCCATTTGCTTGCATACAGCCGGAGCTATGAGCGATACCGTAAAAAGTACCGAAACTTGGAAAAATCGTTGGATCGCCCATATCCCCCCTTTGGGGGCCAGATATCGAAAAAAGTTCTGATTCAAAAAGTTGCGCATCAACGTGTTCTAGTTATGTCTAGAACATTTCACTTCGCTAGCTGGCCTGCAACTTAGCCGTAATTGGGATTTTAGGGTGTTCTTGGAGGGCCCATTTCCTGCGACTTGGTATCTTTTGGGCCCTATGTTTCGCTAATATCTCCAGGAGTTTTCCAGATAGCGTTCTCATACTTTCAAAGTGTTTAGAGCACTTCAAGACCTTTCCAACGCTATGCCGTTTGCTTCGCTCGGACATCTACAGCCGAAGTTATTCGAGGTACTTGGTACCTTACCCTGTTTTCTCAGTACTTGGTCGAAAATTTCGATCAGCCATATGACCGACTTGGACAACCCTGGGCGGGTTACCCCATATAACTAAACTTTTGTCTCGTAAAGGCAAACTTATAAATGTTCTACGTCAACTCGCTATCTCGTACCGCCTTGACGGTATACTTGGTTCAAGGGCCATTTCCAGCGACTTGGTCGCAATTTCGCTCTAAGTTTCGCTAATACCTTCGTCCGTGGACATGGTTATTTTTTGTTCGTATTTTTCCTTGATAGTCCCACTCAGGACTATTCCATACCAGAGTCAAGCGTCCCGCTAAGTGCCATACAGCCTGAGTTATAATTCATGAAAGGTACCTCTACCAGTTTTTGCCATACTTGGGTGCAAACCATGAATCACCCATATCTCCACTTTGGAGGCCAGCTACCGCCTGGGCCACATATACTTTTTTGTTGGTCATACCATGCACAGTTTATAATTGTTCTACGCCAACTAGCTATCTCTTCTCCAACTTGCCGTTATTCTTGGTCCAAGTCCCATTTCGTTCGTTTTTGGACCCATTTTGCTATATGATTCACTAATAGCTTCGGCCATGGACAAGCTGATTTTCTATTTTTATTTTTCCTTGATAGTTCCACTCAAAATCATTCCAAAACACCCCGCAACTCGTCGCTCGGTGGCAAACTGACCGAGTTATAATTCATGAAAGGTACCTCAATTTGGTACACCACGTGGTCGGCCCAAAACATAAACCGACCAAACGACCGACTTGAAGCACCCTGACCGGGTTGCCCCCATATAATGAAAGATGCGTCTATACCTGCCAAACGTATGAATATTCTACGCCAAGTCGCTTTCTCTTACCGGTCAGCCGGTATTCACCTTTCTAGGGTGGTTTTGGTCAAGTGCCATTTCCTGCGACTTGGTCCCCGAATTGGACCATCATCACCTAATATCTCCGTGGTCTTTCAACTCAGCCTCATGAAACTTTCAGGGTAGATAGGTCTCCCCAAGACCTTTCCAACGGTATGCCGTTTGTCTTGCTCGGCCATCTACAGCCGAAGTTATTAATGGTACTTGGTACCTTACCCTGTTTTTTCCATACTTGTTCGTACTTGGGTACAAACTTTGGATCGCCCATATCTCCACTTTGGAGGCCAGCCAGCACCTTGGCCTCATATACTTTTTTGTTGGTCATACCATGCACCAAATATAATTGTTCTACGCCAACTTGCTATCTCTTCTCCAACTTGCCGTTATTCTTGGTCCAAGTCCCATTTCATTCGTTTTCGGACCATTTTGCTATATGTTTCACTAATAGCTTCGGCCATTGACAAGCTGATTTTTTATTTGTATTTTTCCTTGATAGTCCCACTTAAGATCATTCCAAAACACAACGCAACTTGTCGCTCGGTGGCAAACTGACCGAGTTATAATTCATGAAAGGTACCTCTACCTGGTACAGCACATGGTCGGCCCAAATCATAAACCGACCAAACGACCGACTTGGAGCACCCTGACCGGGTTGCTTCCATATAATGAAAGTTGCGTCTCTACCCGCTTAACGTATGAATATTCCACGCCAAGTCGCTATCTCTTACCGGTCAGCCGGTAATCACCTTTCAAGGGTGATTTTGGTCAAGTGCCATTTCCTGCGACTTGGTCCCCGAATTGGACCATCATCACCTAATATCTCCGTGATCTTTCAACTCAGCCTCATGAAACTTTCAGGGTAGATAGGTCTCCCCAAGACCTTTCCAACGATATAGAAATTGTCTCGCTAGGCCATCTACAGCCGAAGTTATTCATGGTACTTGGTACCTTACCCTGTTTTTACCATACTTGTTCGTACTTGGGTGCAAAACATGAATCACCCATATCTCCACTTTGGAGGCCAGCTACCGCCTTGTCCCCATATACTTTTTTGTTGGTCATATTATGCACAGTTTATAAATATTCTACGCCAACTTGCTACCTCGTCTCCAACTTGCCGTTATTCTTGGTTCAAGTCCCATTTCATTCGTTTTTGGACCCTTGTTGCTCTATGTTTCACTAATAGCTTCGCCCACCAACATGCTGATTTTCTGTTCGTATTTTTCCTTAATAGTTCCACTCAGGACCATTCCAAAACACACCGCAACTTGTCGCTCGGTGGCAAACTGACCGAGTTATAATTCATGAAAGGTACCTCACCTTGGTACACCACGTGGTCGGCCCAAACCATAAACCGACCAAACGACCGACTTGGAGCACCCTGACCGGGTTGCTTCCATATAAGGAAAGTTGCGTCTCGACCCGCCCAACGTATGAATATTCTACGCCAAGTCGCTATCTCTTACCGGTCAGCCGGTAATCACCTTTCAAGGGTGGTTTTGGTCAAGTGCCATTTCCTGCGACTTGGTCCCCGAATTGGACCATCATCACCTAATATCTCCGTGGTCTTTCAACTCAGCCTCATGAAACTTTCAGGGTAGATAGGTCTCCCCAA
This sequence comes from Anopheles coustani, assembly GCF_943734705.1. NCBI lineage: Eukaryota > Metazoa > Arthropoda > Insecta > Diptera > Culicidae > Anopheles > Anopheles coustani. The sequence goes on along the minus strand of NW_026525142.1, from coordinate 65,247 downwards.
GACCTTTCCAACGGTATGTGATTTGCCTCGCTAGGCCATCTACAGCCGAAGTTATTCATGGTACTTGGTACCCTACCCTGTTTTCACCATACTTGTTCGTACTTGGGTGCAAAACATGAATCACCCATATCTCCACTTTGGGGGCCAGCTACCGCCTTGTCCCTATATACTTTTTTGTTGGTCATACCATGCACAGTTTATAAATATTCTACGCCAACTTGCTACCTCGTCTCCAACTTGCCGTTATTCTTGGTTCAAGTCCCATTTCATTCGTTTTTGGACCCTTGTTGCTCTATGTTTCACTAATAGCTTCGCCCACCAACATGCTGATTTTCTGTTCGTATTTTTCCCTAATAGTTCCACTCAGGACCATTCCAAAACACACCGCAACTTGTCGCTCGGTGGCAAACTGACCGAGTTATAATTCATGAAAGGTACCTCACCTTGGTACACCACGTGGTCGGCCCAAACCATAAACCGACCAAACGACCGACTTGGAGCACCCTGACCGGGTTGCTTCCATATAAGGAAAGTTGCGTCTCGACCCGCCCAACGTATGAATATTCTACGCCAAGTCGCTATCTCTTACCGGTCAGCCGGTAATCACCTTTCAAGGGTGGTTTTGGTCAAGTGCCATTTCCTGCGACTTGGTCCCCGAATTGGACCATCATCACCTAATATCTCCGTGGTCTTTCAACTCAGCCTCATGAAACTTTCAGGGTAGATAGGTCTCCCCAAGACCTTTCCAACGATATGCGCTTTGCCTCGCTAGGCCATCTACAGCCGAAGTTATTCATGGTACTTGGTACCTTACCCTGTTTTCACCATACTTGTTCGTACTTGGGTGCAAAACATGAATCACCCATATCTCCACTTTGGGGGCCAGCTACCGCCTTGTCCCCATATACTTTTTTGTTGGTCATATTATGCACAATTTATAAATATTCTACGCCAACTTGCTACCTCGTCTCCAACTTGCCGTTATTCTTGGTTCAAGTCCCATTTCATTCGTTTTTGGACCCTTGTTGCTCTATGTTTCACTAATAGCTTCGCCCACCAACATGCTGATTTTCTATTCGTATTTTTCCGTAATAGTTCCACTCAAGACCATTCCAAATCACAGCGTAACTTGTCGCTCGGTGGCAAACTGACCGAGTTATAATTCATGAAAGGTACCTCTACCTGGTACAGCACATGGTCGGCCCAAACCATAAACCGACCAAACGACCGACTTGGAGCACCCTGACCGGGTTGCTCCCATATAATGAAAGTTGCGTCTTTACCTGCCAAACGTATGAATATTCTACGCCAAGTCGCTATCTCTCACCGTTCAGCCGGTATTCACCTTTCAAGGGTGATTTTTTTCAAGTGCCATTTCCTGCGACTTGGTCCCCGAATTGGACCATCATCACCTAATATCTCCGTGGTCTTTCAACTCAGCCTCATGAAACTTTCAGGGTAGATAGATCTCCCCGAGACCTTTCCAACGGTATGTCATTTGCCTCGCTAGGCCATCTAAAGCCGAAGTTATTCATGGTACTTGGTACCTTACCCTGTTTTCACCATACTTGTTCGTACTTGGGTGCAAAACATGAATCACCCATATCTCCACTTTGGGGGCCAGCTACCGCCTTGTCCCCACATACTTTTTTGTTGGTCATATTATGCACAATTTATAAATATTCTACGCCAACTTGCTACCTCGTCTCCAACTTGCCGTTATTCTTGGTTCAAGTCCCATTTCATTCGTTTTTGGACCCTTGTTGCTCTATGTTTCACTAATAGCTTCGCCCACCAACATGCTGATTTTCTGTTCGTATTTTTCCTTAATAGTTCCACTCAGGACCATTCCAAAACACACCGCAACTTGTCGCTCGGTGGCAAACTGACCGAGTTATAATTCATGAAAGGTACCTCAACCTGGTACACCACGTGGTCGGCCCAAACCATAAACCGACCAAACGACCGACTTGGAGCACCCTGACCGGGTTGCTTCCATATAAGGAAAGTTGCGTATCGACCCGCCCAACGTATGAATATTCTACGCCAAGTCGCTATCTCTTACCGGTCAGCCGGTAATCACCTTTCAAGGGTGGTTTTGGTCAAGTGCCATTTCCTGCGACTTGGTCCCCGAATTGGACCATCATCACCTAATATCTCCGTGGTCTTTCAACTCAGCCTCATGAAACTTTCAGGGTAGATAGGTCTCCCCAAGACCTTTCCAACGATATGCGCTTTGCCTCGCTCGGCCATCGACAGCCGAAGTTATTCATGGTACTTGGTACCTTACCCTGTTTTCACCATACTTGTTCGTACTTGGGTGCAAAACATGAATCACCCATATCTCCACTTTGGCGGCCAGCTACCGCCTTGTCCCCATATACTTTTTTGTTGGTCATATTATGCACAATTTATAAATATTCTACGCCAACTTGCTACCTCGTCTCCAACTTGCCGTTATTCTTGGTTCAAGTCCCATTTCATTCGTTTTTGGACCCTTGTTGCTCTATGTTTCACTAATAGCTTCGCCCACCAACATGCTGATTTTCCATTCGTATTTTTCCGTAATAGTTCCTTTCAATACCATTCCAAATCAAACCGCAACTTGTCGCTCGGTGGCAAACTGACCGAGTTATAATTCATGAAAGGTACCTCTACCTGCTACAGCACATGGTCGGCCCAAACCATAAACCGACCAAACGACCGACTTGGAGCACCCTGACCGGGTTGCTCCCATACAATGAAAGTTGCGTCTTCCAACGTCCAACATATAAATATTCTACGACAAGTCGCTATCTCTTATCGGTCAGCCGGTATTCACGACCCAAAGGTGAAAATGTATGGAGAGCGTTCACAAAATTCCGGACGAATTTTGTAAACGTGTTTTTCCGTTTTCTCTCGATTGCGCGCGAACTATGCGTCGGATCGAAAAAAACCCAAAAGTAAAATGTGTTTAAAAACCCGATTTCTACATTATTGCCGAAGACACCAAAGCGCTATCTCGAAATTTTAAAAATCGATCGAAAATGTATGGACGGCGTTCACAAAATTCGTCCGGAATTTTGTAAACGTGTTTTTTCGTTTTCTCGCGATTGCGGGCGAACCAAGCGACGGATCGAAAAAAACCCAAAAGTAAAATGTGTTTAAAAACCCGATTTCTACATTATTGCCGAAGAAACCAAAGCGCTATCTCGAAATTTTAAAAATCGATCGAAAATGTATGGACGGCGATCACAAAATTCGTCCGGAATTTTGTAAACGTGTTTTTCGGTTTTCTCTCGATTGCGCGCGAACTATGCGTCGGATCGAAAAAAACCCAAAAGTAAAATGTGTTTAAAAACCCGATTTCTACATTATTGCCGAAGACACCAAAGCGCTATCTCGAAATTTTAAAAATCGATCGAAAATGTATGGACGGCGTTCACAAAATTCGTCCAGAATTTTGTAAACGTGTTTTTTTGTTTTCTTGCGATTGCGGGCGAACTAAGCGTCGGATCGAAAAAAACCCAAAAGTAAAATGTGTTTAAAAACCCGATTTCTACATTATTGCCGAAGACACCAAAGCGCTATCTCGAAATTTTAAAAATCGATCGAAAATGTATGGACGGCGTTCACAAAATTCGTCCGGAATTTTGTAAACGTGTTTTTTCGTTTTCTCGCGATTGCGGGCGAACCAAGCGACGGATCGAAAAAAACCCAAAAGTAAAATGTGTTTAAAAACCCGATTTCTACATTATTGCCGAAGACACCAAAGCGCTATCTCGAAATTTTAAAAATCGATTGAAATTGTATGGAGAAAGGATTGTTTTTTGAAGCCTGTCGAAAATACACTCACCGAGCCGTTTTTTGTATCGACCGACATACAAGTTTGCCTAGCTAACTTTTTCTTCCGGATTGGCCGCGGACCTCACTTTTCAATATCTAGTGGTGCCATGGACCACCAAAAGAGGCTTTTTAACATTTTCAACAATTTCGACTTTTTCGGATTTTCAACGTAAGGGGACTCGGGGCGACTTTTTTCGAGTCTGTCTAAAATACACTTACCAGATTTTTCAAAGGTGCGGAACGTCATACATTTTTGCCTAGGTCAATTTTTTGTTCCAAATCGATCGCGGGTTTCACTTTTCAATATTTAGGGCTCGAGTAGAGTACGAATATAGGGTTTTCTCATTTTTCGACATTTTCGACTTTTTTTTGATTTTTTCGGGTGTATCGAGCTTCGGCATAGCCATACCGTTTGTGTTTCTCAATTTTTTATTTGACTAGTCGTAAGTACTCGAGTAGATGAAACTTTTTGCCGAAGACACCATGCCTCGGAAACGACTCCTTCATGCTCAAAATTGGGGCCAAAGGTGATTTTTGTTACTTTTCCTTAGGGGGCCCAACACTTAGAAAATTTTCAAAATCGCGATTTTTCGATTGCGAGCTAGCGCTTTGCGGTCTTCGGCAATGTTTTAGATCTTGATGAGATAAGACTTTTTGGCCATGAGACATTTACCCCTCCGACCCCTCCTTCCCCCCGCAAATCGCCCCACAAAGTGCAATTTTTGCTTTTTCACCTCTTTGCACGCACTGTTCGGCCCAAATGGACACTTTCTATGGGTCTGAGCGCTTTGCGGTCTTCGGCAAATTTATAGATCGTACCAATTACTAATTATAACTATTCCACCCTACCTTCGTACCTCTTCATCCCTGGCCACTATTCGCGTACATAGGTAATTTTTGTTCATTTTGTCAACATTTTTCATTTTTGACTGCTTATATCGGCCTTGCCATGAACCGATAGCGCTTCGCTGTGTACTATCGTAAGTTAGTACTACTCTTATCCTTTCCAAATCATTTCTTAGATTGTCATTTGCTTGCATACAGCCGGAGCTATGAGCGATACCGTAAAAAGTACCGAAACTTGGAAAAATCCTTGGATCGCCCATATCCCCCCTTTGGGGGCCAGATATCGAAAAAAGTTCTGATTCAAAAAGTTGCGCATCAACGTGTTCTAGTTATGTCTAGAACATTTCACTTCGCTAGCTGGCCTGCAACTTAGCCGTAATTGGGATTTTAGGGTGTTCTTGGAGGGCCCATTTCCTGCGACTTGGTATCTTTTGGGCCCTATGTTGCCAATATCTCCACGAGTTTTCCAGATAGCGTTCTCATACTTTCAGGGTGTTTAGAGCACTTCAAGACCTTTCCAACGCTATGCCGTTTGCTTCGCTCGGACATCTACAGCCGAAGTTATTCGAGGTACTTGGTACCTTACCCTGTTTTCTCAGTACTTGGTCGAAAATTTCGATCAGCCATATGACCGACTTGGACAACCCTGGGCGGGTTGACCCCATATAACTAAACTTTTGTCTCGTAAAGGCAAACTTATAAATGTTCTACGTCAACTCGCTATCTCGTACCGCCTTGACGGTATACTTGGTTCAAGGGCCATTTCCAGCGTTTTGGTCGCAATTTCGCTCTAAGTTTCGCTAATACCTTCGTCCGTGGACATGGTTATTTTTTGTTCGTATTTTTCCTTGATAGTCCCACTCAGGACTATTCCATACCAGAGTCAAGCGTCCCGCTAAGTGCCATACAGCCTGAGTTATAATTCATGAAAGGTACCTCTACCAGTTTTTGCCATACTTGGGTGCAAGCCATGAATCACCCATATCTCCACTTTGGAGGCCAGCTACCGCCTGGGCCAAATATACTTTTTTGTTGGTCATACCATGCACAGTTTATAATTGTTCTACGCCAACTTGCTATCTCTTCTCCAACTTGCCGTTATTCTTGGTACAAGTCCCATTTCGTTCGTTTTTGGACCCATTTTGCTATATGATTCACTAATAGCTTCGGCCATGGACAAGCTGATTTTCTATTTTTATTTTTCCTTGATAGTTCCACTCAAGACCATTCCAAAACACCCCGCAACTCGTCGCTCGGTGGCAAACTGACCGAGTTATAATTCATGAAAGGTACCTCTACCTGGTACAGCACATGGTCGGCCCAAAACATAAACCGACCAAACGACCGACTTGCAGCACCCTGATCGGGTTGCTCCCATATAATGAAATTTGCGTCTATATCCACCCAACGTATGAATATTCTACGCCAAGTCGCTATCTCTTACCGGTCAGCCGGTATTCACCTTTCAAAGGTGATTTTGGTCAAGTGCCATTTCCTGCGACTTGGTCCCCGAATTGGACCATCATCACCTAATATCTCCGTGGTCTCTCAACTCAGCCTCATGAAACTTTCAGGGTAGATAGGTCTCCCCAAGACCTTTCCAACGGTATGTGATTTGCCTCGCTAGGCCATCCACAGCCGAAGTTATTCATGGTACTTGGTACCTTACCCTGTTTTCACCATACTTGTTCGTACTTGGGTGCAAAACATGAATCACCCATATCTCCACTTTGGGGGCCAGCTACCGCCTTGTCCCCATATACTTTTTTGTTGGTCATATTATGCACAGTTTATAAATATTCTACGCCAACTTGCTACCTCGTCTCCAACTTGCCGTTATTCTTGGTTCAAGTCCCATTTCATTCGTTTTTGGACCCTTGTTGCTCTATGTTTCACTAATAGCTTCGCCCACCAACATGCTGATTTTCCATTCGTATTTTTCCGTAATAGTTCCTTTCAATACCATTCCAAATCAAACCGCAACTTGTCGCTCGGTGGCAAACTGACCGAGTTATAATTCATGAAAGGTACCTCTACCTGCTACAGCACATGGTCGGCCCAAACCATAAACCGACCAAACGACCGACTTGGAGCACCCTGACCGGGTTGCTCCCATACAATGAAAGTTGCGTCTTCCAACGTCCAACATATAAATATTCTACGACAAGTCGCTATCTCTTATCGGTCAGCCGGTATTCACGACCCAAAGGTGAAAATGTATGGAGAGCGTTCACAAAATTCCGGACGAATTTTGTAAACGTGTTTTTCCGTTTTCTCTCGATTGCGCGCGAACTATGCGTCGGATCGAAAAAAACCCAAAAGTAAAATGTGTTTAAAAACCCGATTTCTACATTATTGCCGAAGACACCAAAGCGCTATCTCGAAATTTTAAAAATCGATCGAAAATGTATGGACGGCGTTCACAAAATTCGTCCGGAATTTTGTAAACGTGTTTTTTCGTTTTCTCGCGATTGCGGGCGAACCAAGCGACGGATCGAAAAAAACCCAAAAGTAAAATGTGTTTAAAAACCCGATTTCTACATTATTGCCGAAGAAACCAAAGCGCTATCTCGAAATTTTAAAAATCGATCGAAAATGTATGGACGGCGATCACAAAATTCGTCCGGAATTTTGTAAACGTGTTTTTCGGTTTTCTCTCGATTGCGCGCGAACTATGCGTCGGATCGAAAAAAACCCAAAAGTAAAATGTGTTTAAAAACCCGATTTCTACATTATTGCCGAAGACACCAAAGCGCTATCTCGAAATTTTAAAAATCGATCGAAAATGTATGGACGGCGTTCACAAAATTCGTCCGGAATTTTGTAAACGTGTTTTTTCGTTTTCTCGCGATTGCGGGCGAACCAAGCGACGGATCGAAAAAAACCCAAAAGTAAAATGTGTTTAAAAACCCGATTTCTACATTATTGCCGAAGACACCAAAGCGCTATCTCGAAATTTTAAAAATCGATTGAAATTGTATGGAGAAAGGATTGTTTTTTGAAGCCTGTCGAAAATACACTCACCGAGCCGTTTTTTGTATCGACCGACATACAAGTTTGCCTAGCTAACTTTTTCTTCCGGATTGGCCGCGGACCTCACTTTTCAATATCTAGTGGTGCCATGGACCACCAAAAGAGGCTTTTTAACATTTTCAACAATTTCGACTTTTTCGGATTTTCAACGTAAGGGGACTCGGGGCGACTTTTTTCGAGTCTGTCTAAAATACACTTACCAGATTTTTCAAAGGTGCGGAACGTCATACATTTTTGCCTAGGTCAATTTTTTGTTCCAAATCGATCGCGGGTTTCACTTTTCAATATTTAGGGCTCGAGTAGAGTACGAATATAGGGTTTTCTCATTTTTCGACATTTTCGACTTTTTTTTGATTTTTTCGGGTGTATCGAGCTTCGGCATAGCCATACCGTTTGTGTTTCTCAATTTTTTATTTGACTAGTCGTAAGTACTCGAGTAGATGAAACTTTTTGCCGAAGACACCATGCCTCGGTAACGACTCCTTCATGCTCAAAATTGGGGCCAAAGGTGATTTTTGTTACTTTTCCTTAGGGGGCCCAACACTTAGAAAATTTTCAAAATCGCGATTTTTCGATTGCGAGCTAGCGCTTTGCGGTCTTCGGCAATGTTTTAGATCTTGATGAGATAAGACTTTTTGGCCATGAGACATTTACCCCTCCGACCCCTCCTTCCCCCCGCAAATCGCCCCACAAAGTGCAATTTTTGCTTTTTCACCTCTTTGCACGCACTGTTCGGCCCAAATGGACACTTTCTATGGGTCTGAGCGCTTTGCGGTCTTCGGCAAATTTATAGATCGTACCAATTACTAATTATAACTATTCCACCCTACCTTCGTACCTCTTCATCCCTGGCCACTATTCGCGTACCTAGGTAATTTTTGTTCATTTTGTCAACATTTTTCATTTTTGACTGCTTATATCGGCCTTGCCATGAACCGATAGCGCTTCGCTGTGTACTATCGTAAGTTAGTACTACTCTTATCCTTTCCAAATCATTTCTTAGATTGTCATTTGCTTGCATACAGCCGGAGCTATGAGCGATACCGTAAAAAGTACCGAAACTTGGAAAAATCCTTGGATCGCCCATATCCCCCCTTTGGGGGCCAGATATCGAAAAAAGTTCTGATTCAAAAAGTTGCGCATCAACGTGTTCTAGTTATGTCTAGAACATTTCACTTCGCTAGCTGGCCTGCAACTTAGCCGTAATTGGGATTTTAGGGTGTTCTTGGAGGGCCCATTTCCTGCGACTTGGTATCTTTTGGGCCCTATGTTGCCAATATCTCCACGAGTTTTCCAGATAGCGTTCTCATACTTTCAGGGTGTTTAGAGCACTTCAAGACCTTTCCAACGCTATGCCGTTTGCTTCGCTCGGACATCTACAGCCGAAGTTATTCGAGGTACTTGGTACCTTACCCTGTTTTCTCAGTACTTGGTCGAAAATTTCGATCAGCCATATGACCGACTTGGACAACCCTGGGCGGGTTGACCCCATATAACTAAACTTTTGTCTCGTAAAGGCAAACTTATAAATGTTCTACGTCAACTCGCTATCTCGTACCGCCTTGACGGTATACTTGGTTCAAGGGCCATTTCCAGCGTTTTGGTCGCAATTTCGCTCTAAGTTTCGCTAATACCTTCGTCCGTGGACATGGTTATTTTTTGTTCGTATTTTTCCTTGATAGTCCCACTCAGGACTATTCCATACCAGAGTCAAGCGTCCCGCTAAGTGCCATACAGCCTGAGTTATAATTCATGAAAGGTACCTCTACCAGTTTTTGCCATACTTGGGTGCAAGCCATGAATCACCCATATCTCCACTTTGGAGGCCAGCTACCGCCTGGGCCAAATATACTTTTTTGTTGGTCATACCATGCACAGTTTATAATTGTTCTACGCCAACTTGCTATCTCTTCTCCAACTTGCCGTTATTCTTGGTACAAGTCCCATTTCGTTCGTTTTTGGACCCATTTTGCTATATGATTCACTAATAGCTTCGGCCATGGACAAGCTGATTTTCTATTTTTATTTTTCCTTGATAGTTCCACTCAAGACCATTCCAAAACACCCCGCAACTCGTCGCTCGGTGGCAAACTGACCGAGTTATAATTCATGAAAGGTACCTCTACCTGGTACAGCACATGGTCGGCCCAAAACATAAACCGACCAAACGACCGACTTGCAGCACCCTGATCGGGTTGCTCCCATATAATGAAATTTGCGTCTATACCCACCCAACGTATGAATATTCTACGCCAAGTCGCTATCTCTTACCGGTCAGCCGGTATTCACCTTTCAAAGGTGATTTTGGTCAAGTGCCATTTCCTGCGACTTGGTCCCCGAATTGGACCATCATCACCTAATATCTCCGTGGTCTTTCAACTCAGCCTCATGAAACTTTCAGGGTAGATAGGTCTCCCCAAGACCTTTCCAACGGTATGTGATTTGCCTCGCTAGGCCATCCACAGCCGAAGTTATTCATGGTACTTGGTACCTTACCCTGTTTTCACCATACTTGTTCGTACTTGGGTGCAAAACATGAATCACCCATATCTCCACTTTGGGGGCCAGCTACCGCCTTGTCCCCATATACTTTTTTGTTGGTCATATTATGCACAGTTTATAAATATTCTACGCCAACTTGCTACCTCGTCTCCAACTTGCCGTTATTCTTGGTTCAAGTCCCATTTCATTCGTTTTTGGACCCTTGTTGCTCTATGTTTCACTAATAGCTTCGCCCACCAACATGCTGATTTTCTGTTCGTATTTTTCCTTAATAGTTCCACTCAGGACCATTCCAAAACACACCGCAACTTGTCGCTCGGTGGCAAACTGACCGAGTTATAATTCATGAAAGGTACCTCACCTTGGTACACCACGTGGTCGGCCCAAACCATAAACCGACCAAACGACCGACTTGGAGCACCCTGACCGGGTTGCTTCCATATAAGGAAAGTTGCGTCTCGACCCGCCCAACGTATGAATATTCTACGCCAAGTCGCTATCTCTTACCGGTCAGCCGGTAATCACCTTTCAAGGGTGGTTTTGGTCAAGTGCCATTTCCTGCGACTTGGTCCCCGAATTGGACCATCATCACCTAATATCTCCGTGGTCTTTCAACTCAGCCTCATGAAACTTTCAGGGTAGATAGGTCTCCCCAAGACCTTTCCAACGGTATGTGATTTGCCTCGCTAGGCCATCTACAGCCGAAGTTATTCATGGTACTTGGTACCTTACCCTGTTTTCACCATACTTGTTCGTACTTGGGTGCAAAACATGAATCACCCATATCTCCACTTTGGGGGCCAGCTACCGCCTTGTCCCCATATACTTTTTTGTTGGTCATATTATGCACAGTTTATAAATATTCTACGCCAACTTGCTACCTCGTCTCCAACTTGCCGTTATTCTTGGTTCAAGTCCCATTTCATTCGTTTTTGGACCCTTGTTGCTCTATGTTTCACTAATAGCTTCGCCCACCAACATGCTGATTTTCTGTTCGTATTTTTCCTTAATAGTTCCACTCAGGACCATTCCAAAACACACCGCAACTTGTCGCTCGGTGGCAAACTGACCGAGTTATAATTCATGAAAGGTACCTCACCTTGGTACACCACGTGGTCGGCCCAAACCATAAACCGACCAAACGACCGACTTGGAGCACCCTGACCGGGTTGCTTCCATATAAGGAAAGTTGCGTCTCGACCCGCCCAACGTATGAATATTCTACGTCAAGTCGCTATCTCTTACCGGTCAGCCGGTAATCACCTTTCAAGGGTGGTTTTGGTCAAGTGCCATTTCCTGCGACTTGGTCCCCGAATTGGACCATCATCACCTAATATCTCCGTGGTCTTTCAACTCAGCCTCATGAAACTTTCAGGGTAGATAGGTCTCCCCAAGACCTTTCCAACGATATGCGCTTTGCCTCGCTCGGCCATCGACAGCCGAAGTTATTCATGGTACTTTTTACCTTACCCTGTTTTCACCATACTTGTTCGTACTTGGGTGCAAAACATGAATCACCCATATCTCCACTTTGGGGGCCAGCTACCGCCTTGTCCCCATATACTTTTTTGTTGGTCATATTATGCACAATTTATAAATATTCTACGCCAACTTGCTACCTCGTCTCCAACTTGCCGTTATTCTTGGTTCAAGTCCCATTTCATTCGTTTTTGGACCCTTGTTGCTCTATGTTTCACTAATAGCTTCGCCCACCAACATGCTGATTTTCTATTCGTATTTTTCCGTAATAGATCCTTTCAATACCATTCCAAATCAAACCGCAACTTGTCGCTCGGTGGCAAACTGACCGAGTTATAATTCATGAAAGGTACCTCTACCTGCTACAGCACATGGTCGGCCCAAACCATAAACCGACCAAACGACCGACTTGGAGCACCCTGACCGGGTTGCTCCCATATAATGAAAGTTGCGTCTTCCAACGTCCAACATATAAATATTCTACGACAAGTCGCTATCTCTTATCGGTCAGCCGGTATTCACGACCCAAAGGTGAAAATGTATGGAGAGCGTTCACACAATTCCGGACGAATTTTGTAAACGTGTTTTTCCGTTTTCTCTCAATTGCGGGCGAACTAAGCGACGGATCGAAAAAAACCCAAAAGTAAAATGTGTTTAAAAACCCGATTTCTACATTATTGCCGAAGACACCAAAGCGCTATCTCGAAATTTTAAAAATCGATCGAAAATGTATGGACGGCGTTCACAAAATTCGTCCGGAATTTTGTAAACGTGTTTTTCCGTTTTCTCTCAATTGCGGGCGAACTAAGCGTCGGATCGAAAAAAACCCAAAAGTAAAATGTGTTTAAAAACCCGATTTCTACATTATTGCCGAAGACACCAAAGCGCTATCTCGAAATTTTAAAAATCGATCGAAAATGTATGGACGGCGATCACAAAATTCCGGACGAATTTTGTAAACGTGTTTTTTCGTTTTCTCGCGATTGCGGGCGAACCAAGCGACGGATCGAAAAAAACCCAAAAGTAAAATGTGTTTAAAAACCCGATTTCTACATTATTGCCGAAGACACCAAAGCGCTATCTCGAAATTTTAAAAATCGATCGAAAATGTATGGACGGCGTTCACAAAATTCGTCCGGAATTTTGTAAACGTGTTTTTTCGTTTTCTCGCGATTGCGGGCGAACCATGCGACGGATCGAAAAAAACCCAAAAGTAAAATGTGTTTAAAAACCCGATTTCTACATTATTGCCGAAGACACCAAAGCGCTATCTCGAAATTTTAAAAATCGATTGAAAATGTATGGACGGCGTTCACAAAATTCGTCCGGAATTTTGTAAACGTGTTTTTTCGTTTTCTCGCGATTGCGGGCGAACCAAGCGACGGATCGAAAAAAACCCAAAAGTAAAATGTGTTTAAAAACCCGATTTCTACATTATTGCCGAAGAAACCAAAGCGCTATCTCGAAATTTTAAAAATCGATTGAAATTGTATGGAGAAAGGATTGTTTTTTGAAGCCTGTCGAAAATACACTCACCGAGCCGTTTTTTGTATCGACCGACATACAAGTTTGCCTAGCTAACTTTTTCTTCCGGATTGGCCGCGGACCTCACTTTTCAATATCTAGTGGTGCCATGGACCACCAAAAGAGGCTTTTTAACATTTTCAACAATTTCGACTTTTTCGGATTTTCAACGTAAGGGGACTCGGGGCGACTTTTTTCAAGTCTGTCTAAAATACACTTACCAGATTTTTCAAAGGTGCAAACCGTCATACAAGTTTGCCTAGGTCAATTTTTTGTTCCAAATCGATCGCGGGTTTCACTTTTCAATATTTAGGGCTCGAGTAGAGTACGAATATAGGGTTTTCTCATTTTTCGACATTTTCGACTTTTTTTTGATTTTTTCGGGTGTATCGAGCTTCGGCATAGCCATACCGTTTGTGTTTCTCAATTTTTTATTTGACTAGTCGTAAGTACTCGAGTAGATGAAACTTTTTGCCGAAGACACCATGCCTCGGAAACGACTCCTTCATGCTCAAAATTGGGACCAAAGGTGATTTTTGTTACCTTTCCTTAGGGGGCCCAACACTTAGAAAATTTTCAAAATCGCGATTTTTCGATTGCGAGCTAGCGCTTTGCGGTCTTCGGCAATGTTTTAGATCTTGATGAGATAAGACTTTTTGGCCATGAGACATTTACCCCTCCGACCCCTCCTTCCCCCCGCAAATCGCCCCACAAAGTGCAATTTTTGCTTTTTCACCTCTTTGCACGCACTGTTCGGCCCAAATGGACACTTTCTATGGGTCTGAGCGCTTTGCGGTCTTCGGCAAATTTATAGATCGTACCAATTCCTAATTATAATTATTCCCCACCACCTTCGTACCTCTTCATCCCTGGCCACTATTCGCGTACCAAGGTAATTTTTGTTCATTTTGTCAACATTTTTCATCTTTGACTGCTTATATCGGCCTTGCCATGAACCGATAGCGCTTCGCTGTGTTCTAACGTAAGTTAGTACTGCTCAATACCTTTCCAAATCATGTCTTAGATTGTCATTTGCTTGCATACAGCCGGAGCTATGAGCGATACCGTAAAAAGTACCGAAACTTGGAAAAATCCTTTGATCGCCCATATCCCCCCTTTGGGGGCCAGATATCGAAAAAAGTTCTGATTCAAAAAGTTGCGCATTAACGTGTTCTAGTTATGCCTAGAACATTTCACTTCGCTAGCTGGCCTGCAACTTAGCCGTAATTGGGATTTTAGGGTGTTCTTGGAGGGCCCATTTCCTGCGACTTGGTATCTTTTGGGCCCAATGTTTCTCTAATATCTCCACGAGTTTTCCAGATAGCCTTTTCAAACTTTCAGGGTGCCTAGAACACCTCAAGACCTTTCCAACGCTATGCCGTTTGCCTCGCTCGGACATCTACAGCCAAAGTTATTCGAGGTACACGGTACCTTACCCTGTTTTCTCAGTACTTGGTCGAAAATTTCGATCAGCCATATGACCGACTTGGACAACCCTGAGCGGGTTGGCCCCATATAACTAAACTTTCGTCTCGTGGAGGCAAACTTATAAATATTCCACGTCAACTCGCTATCTCGTACCGCCTTGACGGTATACTTGGTCCAAGGGCCATTTCCAGCGACTTGGTCGCAATTTCGCTCTAAGTTTCGCTAATACCTTCGTCCGTGGACATGGTGATTTTTTGTTCGTATTTTTCCTTGATAGTCCCACTCAAGACTTTTCCATACCAGAGCCAAGCGTCCCGCTAAGTGCCATACAGCCTGAGCAGTAATTCATGAAAGGTACCTCTACCAGTTTTTGCCATACTTGGGTACAAACTTTGGATCGCCCATATCTCCACTTTGGAGGCCAGCCAGCACCTTGGCCTCATATACTTTTTTGTTGGTCATACCATGCACCAAATATAATTGTTCTACGCCAACTTGCTATCTCTTCTCCAACTTGCCGTTATTCTTGGTCCAAGTCCCATTTCATTCGTTTTTGGACCCATTTTGCTATATGTTTCACTAATAGCTTCGGCCATGGACAAGCTGATTTTCTACTTGTATTTTTCCTTGATAGTCCCACTCAGGACCATTCCAAAACACACCGCAACTTGTCGCTCGGTGGCAAACTGACCGAGTTATAATTCATGAAAGGTACCTCACCTTGGTACACCACGTGGTCGGCCCAAACCATAAACCGACCAAACGACCGACTTGGAGCACCCTGACCGGGTTGCCCCCATATAATGAAAGTTGCGTCTCTACACGCCCAACTTATGAATATTCTACGCCAAGTCGCTATCTCTTACCGGTAAGCCGGTATTCACCTTCCAAGGGTGATTTTGGTCAAGTGCCATTTCCTGCGACTTGGTCCCCGAATTATACCATCATCACCTAATATCTCCGTGGTCTTTCAACTCAGCCTCATGAAACTTTCAGGGTAGATAGGTCTCCCCAAGACCTTTCCAACGGTATGCCGTTTGTCTTGCTCGGCCATCTACAGCCGAAGTTATTAATGGTACTTGGTACCTTACCCTGTTTTTTCCATACTTGTTCGTACTTGGGTACAAACTTTGGATCGCCCATATCTCCACTTTGGAGGCCAGCCAGCACCTTGGCCCCATATACTTTTTTGTTGGTCATACCATGCACCAAATATAGTTGTTCTACGTAAACTTGCTATCTCTTCTCCAACTTGCCGTTATTCTTGGTCCAAGTCCCATTTCATTCGTTTTCGGACCCATTTTGCCATATGTTTCACTAATAGCTTCGCCCATAGACAAGCTGATTTTCTGTTTGTATTTTTCCCAAATAGTCCTACTAAGGACCATTCCAAATCACATCGTAGCTTGTTGCTCGGTGGCAAACTGACCGAGTTATAATTCATGAAAGGTACCTCAACTTGGTACACCACGTGGTCGGCCCAAACCATAAACCGACCAAACGACCGACTTGGAGCACCCTGACCGGGTTGCCCCCATATAATGAAAGTTGCGTCTCTACACGCCCAACTTATGAATATTCTACGCCAAGTCGCTATCTCTTACCGGTAAGCCGGTATTCACCTTCCAAGGGTGATTTTGGTCAAGTGCCATTTCCTGCGACTTGGTCCCCGAATTGGACCATCATCACCTAATATCTCCGTGGTCTTTCAACTCAGCCTCATGAAACTTTTAGGGTAGATAGGTCTCCCCAAGACCTTTCCATCGGTATGCCGTTTGTCTTGCTCGGCCATCTACAGCCGAAGTTATTAATGGTACTTGGTACCTTACCCTGTTTTTTCCATACTTGTTCGTACTTGGGTACAAACTTTGGATCGCCCATATCTCCACTTTGGAGGCCAGCCAGCACCTTGGCCCCATATACTTTTTTGTTGGCCTTATGACCACCAAGATATAAATGTTCTACGCCAACTTGCTATCTCTTCTCCAACTTGCCGGTATTCTTGGTACAAGTCCCATTTCCATAGTTTTTGGTACCAATTTGCTCTATGTTTCGCTAATAGGTTCATCCATAGACATGCTGATTTTTTACTTACATTTTTCCTAAATAGTCCCACTCAAGATCATTCCAAATCACATCGAAACTTGTCGCTAAGTGCCATACAGCCTGAGTTATAATTCATGAAAGGTACCTATACCAGTTTTGGCCATACTTGGGTGCAAACCTTGAACCACCCATATCGCCACTTTAGAGGCAAGCTAGCGCCTTGGCCCCATATACTTTTATGTTGGTATTACCTTTACCAACTTTTAATTGTTCCACGTCGACATGCTATCTCTTCATTAACTTGGTGGTATTCTTGGTCCAAGTCCCATTTCCTTCGACTAAGGTACCATTTTCCTCTATGTTCCGCTAATAGCTTCGTCCATGTACTTTGTGATTTTTTGTTCATATTTTTCCTAGATAGTCCCACTCAAGACCATTCCAAATCACGCCGTAACTTGTCGCTCGGTGGTAAACTGACCGAGTTATAATTCATGAAAAATACCACAACTTGGTACACCACGTGGTCGGTCCAAACCATCAACCAACCATATGACCGACTTCGAGTCGAGCTAGCGGCTTGGCCTCATATAATCAAATGCGTGTCTTGGTAAGAGCTACTGACGGTCAGAACAATGTAGCTCGCTAGCTCGTGCGCAAACTTGTGTTTTGGTCGAATATTGGGTGTTCGTGTACCACTTCGGGTAACACGGACTTTGGTGCAACTTCACCACTTGTGCACTTAATAACTTCTCGGTCGTTCAAGTCTTTGCCTTCAAACTCTCAGGGTAGTTAGGTCTCATCAAGACCTTTCCAACGCTATGTCGTTTGTCTTGCTCGGCCATCCACAGCCCGAGTTATTCGAGGTACACCGTACCTTACCCTGTTTTTTCCTCATTTGGGTGCAAACCTTAGAACACCCATATGGCCCACTTGAAGACTAGCTGGCGCTTTGGCCCCATATAATGATAAGTGCGCCTTGACTAGGGCTACTGACGGTCAGAACACTTCAACTTGCTAGCTCGGGCCCACACTTGTGTTTTTCTCGAATATATGGTTCAAGTGTGCCACTTTGGGCACTTTTGGACATTTTGTCCCCACACAACTTTCTTGCCTTGGTAGATAGGGTCTTGTGTTCTCGGGCAAAAAGATGCACCAAGATATGGTCTAACTTTCGTTCTTTTACCGCAAAGCGCTATCTCCAACACCCGAGGAGATAGAAAGTGATTATGTTCGGTATATCGGTCTTCCATGGCCTACTATGGTAAGCCCCTGCAGGTATGCAACCGAAGGTGCTTGGTACATGTATTTGGTGCAATATCGGTGCAAAGTAGGTGTTTCCTTGATCGGGCTATAACTTTCTTGGTTGATGTTGGATTGCTTTGCGGTCTTCGGGGGATAGTTAGGGAACATGTTGGCCAACATTTTCTTATTCCTCAGCCTGGCCGTACCTCTTACCGTCTAGGCGGTATTCATGCTCTAAGTTGGAACTTGTGTTCCTTCGGGCAACTTTTCTGACTTTGACGCTTAATAACTTCCGTTCATATGCAGTCTAAGCTCTGCAACTCTCAGGAAAGCTAGTACTACTCATTTCCTTTCCATATCAGTCTTTGGCTTGTCGATCCGATGTCTACAGCCTTAGTTATTCACGTTCCCTGTGAAGGTAGGTTGTTGCCCATTTTCCAGTTCATGTGGTAACATTCCCGGACTTTGCCGGCTTTCTCTTCATGTGGTAACTTGCTTGCTCATGTGGTAACTTGATAGTGTATTTCCGACAGAACCAATCTCGGACTTAGCCGATTTTTCTCTTCATATTA
Organism: Anopheles coustani; assembly: GCF_943734705.1. NCBI lineage: Eukaryota > Metazoa > Arthropoda > Insecta > Diptera > Culicidae > Anopheles > Anopheles coustani. The sequence continues at coordinate 46,750 of NW_026525142.1, read as the reverse complement.
TATGGATCCATCACTAGACCATGTTGCTTGCTTGTGTGGTAACTTGATAGTGTATTTCTGACAGACCCAATCTCGGACTTAGCCGATTTTTCTCTTCATATCATATGGATCCATCACTAGGACATCTTGCTTGCTTGTGTGGTAACTTGGAAGTGTATTTCAGACAGACCCAATCTGGGACTTAGCCGATTTTTCTCGTCATATCATATGGATCCATCACTAGGCCATCTTGCTTGCTTGTGTGGTAACTTGGAAGTGTATTTCTGACAGACCCAATCTGGGACTTAGCCGATTTTTCTCTTCATATTATATGGATCCTGGACTTAGCCGATTTTTCTCTTCATATCATATGGATCCATCACTAGGCCATCTTGCTTGCTTGTGTGGTAACTTGGAAGTGTATTTCTGACAGACCCAATCTGGGACTTAGCCGATTTTTCTCTTCATATTATATGGATCCTGGACTTAGCCGATTTTTCTCTTCATATCATATGGATCCATCACTAGGCCATCTTGCTTGCTTGTGTGGTAACTTGGAAGTGTATTTCTGACAGACCCAATCTGGGACTTAGCCGATTTTTCTCTTCATATTATATGGATCCTGGACTTAGCCGATTTTTCTCTTCATATCATATGGATCCATCACTAGGCCATCTTGCTTGCTTGTGTGGTAACTTGGAAGTGTATTTCTGACAGACCCAATCTGGGACTTAGCCGATTTTTCTCGTCATATCATATGGATCCATCATATGGCCATCTTGCTTGCTTGTGTGGTAACTTGGAAGTGTATTTCCGACAGACCCAATCTCGGACTTAGCCGATTTTTCTCTTCATATCATATGGATCCATCACTAGGCCATCTTGCTTGCTTGCGTGGTAACTTGGAAGTGTATTTCTGACAGACCCAATCTCGGACTTAGCCGATTTTTCTCTTCATATTATATGGATCCATCACTAGGCCATCCTGTTTGCTTGTGTGGTAACTTGGAAGTGTAATTCTGACAGACCCAATCTCGGACTTAGCCGATTTTTCTCTTCATATCATATGGATCCATCAATAGGCCAACTTGCTTGCTTGTGTGGTAACTTGAAAGTGTATGTCTGACAGACCCAATCTGGGACTTAGCCGATTTTTCTCTTCATATTATATGGATCCTGGACTTAGCCAATTTTTCTCTTCATATCATATGGATCCATCACTAGGCCATCTTGCTTGCTTGTGTGGTAACTTGATAGTGTATGTCTGACAGACCCGATCTCGGACTTAGCCGATTTTTCTCTTCATATCATATGGATCCATCAATAGGCCATCTTGCTTGCTTGTGTGGTAACTTGAAAGTGTATGTCTGACAGACCCAATCTGGGACTTAGCCGATTTTTCTCTTCATATTATATGGATCCTGGACTTAGCCGATTATTAGGTTATTATATATGGATCCTGGACTTAGCCGATTTTTCTCTTCATATAATATGGATCCTGGACTTAGCCGATTATTAGGTTATTATATATGGATCCTGGACTTAGCCGATTTTTCTCTTCATATAATACGGATCCTGGACTTAGCCGATTATTAGGTTATTATATATGGATCCTGGACTTAGCCGATATTTCTCTTCATATGATATGGATCCTGGACTTAGCCGATTTTTCTCTTCATATAATATGGATCCGGGACTTAGCCGATTTTTCTCTTCAAATAATATGGATCCGGGACTTAGCCAATTTTTCTCTTCATGTGGTAACGTATGCCAATCGCTCACAAGTCATGGGATAAGGGTACTTGTGTTCTTCCATCTTCTAAGTCCCGCACGGGGACATCGTGATCGCCCCAAGTCCGGAATAGCGCCAAGTCAAGCCCCACGGTGGCCGTGCAGGACCTGTTAGCGGCGGCCCCACTGACAGCACTAATCCGGACTTAGAAATTATATCTTTCTAATCGAACACCACACACGCAACACCACCATACCACCATCTCCTTGCAAGTACCTAAGTACCCGCAACTCCATGGTGAAGGCAATGTCACTCCATCACCAACCTCTTTGCACTGCAAGCACTTGCGTACCCACAACACTCCGAAGAAGGCAACGGCGCGCGATGCTCGACTCCACACACCACACCACACCACACCACCGATGGCCAGCCAGCCAGCCAGCCCAACTAAGGGCTAACCCACCAACCAACCACCAATGGCCTAGGCCAGCCGGATCCCACCTTCAAGTCCAAGCACAGCCAAGTGCAAGTACCGCCAAGTGTTCACCAACCGCCCAACACACCACACCACCGATGGCCAGCCAGCCAGCCAGCCCAGCTAAGGGCTAACCAACCAACCAACCACCAATGGCCTAGGCCAGCCGGATCCCACCTTCAAGTCCAAGCACAGCCAAGTGCAAGTACCGCCAAGTGTTCACCAACCAACCATCACACCAGGTCAGCCGGCCGGTACCCACCTTCAAGTGCCATTACCCTCGGGTGCAAGCTCAATCAAGTGTTAACCAACCAACCCGGCCAAGGCAGCCAACAGGCCGGCACCCTACAGCACCGACCCGCCATCACCACCTCAACCGTTGACCATGCAAGTGGCCTCGGACAACAGGTGACACCCGAAGTACATCCGAAGAACGTATATCAAGTGTTTGCTCACCAAGTCCTCAACCAACCCCAAGTACCCGGAGGTACCCAGAGTGTTGGATCCGCCAACCCGTCCCGGCACTCCAAGTCCTTGCGAACCCAAAGTGTTTGCCCGGTAGGGCCATTGTATCACAACGCTTGCGACCATGCAAGTGGCCTCGAACAAGGTGACAGGGGTATCTTCACCAAGTTCTCAACCAACCCCAAGTACCCGGAGGTACCCAGAGTGTTGGGTCCGCCAACCACTACCAGCACTCTAAGTCCTCGCGAACCCAAAGTATTTGCCCGGTAGGGCCATTAGACCACAACGCTTGCTAACCATGCAAGTGGTCTCGGACAACAGGTGACACCCGAAGTACATCCGGAGAGTGTACAACAAGTGTTTGTTCACCAAGTCCTCAACCAACCCCAAGTACCCGGAGGTACCCAGAGTGTTGGGTCCGCCAACCACTACCAGCACTCTAAGTCCTCGCGAACCCAAAGTGTTTGCCCGGTAGGGCCATTAGACCACAACGCTTGCTAACCATGCAAGTGGTCTCGGACAACAGGCGATACCCGAAGTACATCCGAAGAGTGTATATCAAGTGTTTGTTCACCAAGTCCTCAACCAACCCCAAGTACCCGGAGGTACCCAGAGTGTTGGATCCGCAAACCCGTCCCGGCACTCCAAGTCCTTGCGAACCCAAAGTGTTTGCCCGGTAGGGCCATTGTATCACAACGCTTGCTACCATGCAAGTGGCCTCGGACAACAGGTGACACCCGAAGTACATCCGGAGAGTGTACAACAAGTGTTTGTTCACCAAGTCCTCAACCAACCCCAAGTACCCGGAGGTACCCAGAGTGTTGGATCCGCCAACCCGTCCCGGCACTCCAAGTCCTTGCGAACCCAAAGTGTTTGCCCGGTAGGGCCATTGTATCACAACGCTTGCTACCATGCAAGTGGCCTCGGACAACAGGTGACACCCGAAGTACATCCGGAGAGTGTACAACAAGTGTTTGTTCACCAAGTCCTCAACCAACCCCAAGTACCCGGAGGTACCCAGAGTGTTGGATCCGCCAACCCGTCCCGGCACTCCAAGTCCTTGCGAACCCAAAGTGTTTGCCCGGTAGGGCCATTAGACCACAACGCTTGCTAACCATGCAAGTGGTCTCGGACAACAGGCGATACCCGAAGTACATCCGGAGAGTGTATATCAAGTGTTTGTTCACCAAGTCCTCAACCAACCCCAAGTACCCGGAGGTACCCAGAGTGTTGGATCCGCCAACCCGTCCCGGCACTCTAAGTCCTTGCGAACCCAAAGTGTTTGCCCGGTTGGGCCATTAGATCACAACGCTTGCTAACCATGCAAGTGGTCTGGAGTATAGGTGATACTGACATACCACCGAGATGGTACATCTAGTATTGGGTCACCAAAACCAAACCAACCCCAAGTATCAACCCGGCATACTCAGAGTGATGGATCCGCCAACCCGTCCCGGCACTCCAAGTCCTTGACGAACCGAAAGTGTTTGCCCGGTAAGGCCATTAGATCACAACGCTTGCTACCCCACGGCGAGCTAAACATGCAAGTGGTCTTAGGCAACAGGTGACACCCGAAATTCATCCGAAGATGGAATATCAAGTGTTTAATCACCAAGCCAGCATCCAAACACCAAGTACCCCGGGAGGACCCGATGCGTTGCGACCATCTCCAAGTTCTTGACGAACCCGCAGTGAAAGGCGGTAAGGCCTCTGGGCCGCAACGCTCGCATGTGTTAACCCGCAAACACCACTGACCGGTCGGTCCACCGCAAGGGTGGGTCCAACTAGTCCACACACGGTATGCCGCATGTGCCCCCCGGGGGGAGCACACCGCACACAACCACCAAGCATGGGTCGCCTGAAAGGATCGAAATGTACATCTCTCTTCAATGCGTAGCGCCCAGCCTGCAAACCCGTCGTTTTCGGGTGGTCTTAGGAGTCGAAACTATTCTTGGAAGATCGGCAAGCACAACGCCTTTTCCCACTTCAGGTACTTCGGCGAGCGCACTCGCGATAGGCTCAGTTTGAGGGTTTCCAATAAATGGAAAGAGTCTATAGAAGACTCAATCCGGTCTCGTGATGTTATTAGCCATCTAGCTAACGACTCCTATACATATACTACCAGCCTGGTTCGGTTACGACCTTAGAGGCGTTCAGGCATAATCCGACGGACGTAGCGTCATACCAAAGTCCGCTCGGACTAGTATTGAGCCATTGGTCCGTACCTGTGGTTCCTCTCGTACTGCACAGGAATTCCATTGAGATAGTACTTGCACACCAGTAGGGTAAAACTAACCTGTCTCACGACGGTCTAAACCCAGCTCACGTTCCCTTGAAAGGGTGAACAATCCTACGCTTTGTGAATTTTGCTTCGCAATGATAGGAAGAGCCGACATCGAAGGATCAAAAAGCCACGTCGCTATGAACGCTTGGCGGCCACAAGCCAGTTATCCCTGTGGTGTGAGCTGTCAAACGCTGTAGTGTCAACACGTGCTGAGCGTTGCTCCGTGTTTTTTACAAAAATTTCGCGTAAAAAGTTTAAAGAACCCACGAAAGTTTGTTGTAATCGTTAAAACTAGTGCCAATCTACAGATTAGTAGTGAAAACCGCATTAAAATCATCGATTTCAACGAAAAATAAGAAAGAAAAGTGTTTGTTTACATTTTGTATGGAGAGCGGCCCGGGGCGTAGCCCCATTTGGGACTACGTGTTTTTCGGTTAAAAAAGTGTCCGGATCCTGGCCGGATGTGGTTTTTTAGATGACAGACGGTGTTTTAAAACGAAAGTCAGAGAAAACCGTATGAAAAAAGACGAATTCAGCGCAAAATAAGTGTAAATAAAGTGAGAGCACGCGGTGCAAAAATTTTGGCAGGTGAAGATTCGATCGTCCATTTTCCAGCCGGATTCGGACTCGAAGATCCGAGCGATTTCACCTAAGCCGAATCGGGCTCCGTGTCATCTGATCCAGTTTTTCAAAAAAGGACCGTTGGTGCCGGATTTTCGGGTCGTTCAAATTGACCGTTGGTGGAGTCGGTGGCCGTTGGTTTGAAGTGGCCGTTAATTCAAATCGGTCGGTAATTCAAATTGGCCGGTTTTCCAAATTGGCCGGTATTTTTGATTGACCGTTGGCGGCAGTGTGTCCCGGATAGGTGTCCCGGCTGGGGGTGAAATGTTTCAAGTGTCCCGGCTGAAATATTTCATGGACCAACCATCCGGTTGAAATGTTTCAGTGAAACTTTTCAAGGTGTCTTGGCTAAGAGTGAAATGTTTCATGTGTCTCGGCTGAAAAATTTCGAGGTTCGATCATCCCGGTGAAATATTTCAGTGTGTCTCGGCTAAACTTGGTTCCGAAGTTGGCCGCCAGGCGGCGCCACCAGTACCAGCGGATTGCCAGCATTGCCACCAGGCGGCGCTTCGGGTCGTGGCGGGTGTCTCGGCTCACGGAGATTTCGAACACTGTTACCAGGCGGCGGCACTGGTGCTGAGCTTTTCAACGTCACAACCAGGCGGCGCCTTCAGTTCGTCGAGTGTCTCGGCTGGTGGAGATCACCGGTTATCACAACCAGGCGGCACTCTGAGTTTTATGGCGAGTGTATCGGCTGGCGGTTTGCGGATTTGTCAACCAGGCGGCACCTGATCGCAGAGAAGAACTGAGATATAAGCTCAGATTTGGAAAGGGGAAAAAGATTGGTTTGGCCTTTTATTTGTTGGAGTTTCTATTTCGCACCGGTACTTGGCCTTCCTCCACTCCCCTTCCCCTTCCCACCTTCCCTTCCCAGACACTCCACCCTGGCTCTCCGCAACCTAACCCATTGCCCACAGCGATTTTCAGGGTTGCAGTAGGGGAATGGAGCAGGCATCGGGGGAGCCTTCGACGCGTCGGTCCGTCAGGCTCCGGTCCACCTGTGACGCTACCGCGCCATCGCCGAAGGACGACGGGGACAAAGTGATGACATCATCGGTTGCGCTGCCGTTGACTCGGCAGCGAAAGGGAGGCAGTGTCGCGCCATCGACTGCGACGCCCACTCGGCCGGTGGTGGTGGTGCAGCGGATGGCCCTGCTAGCCAGTGATATGGAGATTTCAGAGGAGAGCGACGAGGACGAGCTCAACTCAACCGTCGTCCAGCAGGTGGCCGAAGTCCCGCAGCAGGAGCCGACTATCGCAAGCCTCAGCAGCGAGTTGAGGGAGCTCCGGGCAACCGTCGAGACTCTCCTCGCTAAGGTTAGCGAGATGGAGACGGGCCGGGCGACGGCAAAGGATGGCGACGCGGAGCTGAAGACAAAGCTGAAGTTGTTGTCTCGTGAAAATCAGGAGCTGAAGCGAGACAACATTAGCCTTCGTGAGCGTGCGGCAGCCAGCGAAAGAGAACTTATGCTGCTCCAAAGTGGACTCCACTCGATGGGAGAGTTGGCGGTAGCTACGCAGCAGCAACAACAACATGTCGTCGACTCCAGTGCTGTTGGGCAAAGCCAGCATCCACCTGGCGACACTCCCAAACGAAAGCGGACCCGGGCAAGGCGCGGCAAGAAAAAAGAGGGCGAACCGACGGGCATGAACGAAGTCATCACGCCTGATGTCCCCGAGATCCCGGTCGAGGCCGTCTTGTCCCAGGCCATGGCTCCAGGAAAGCCAAAACCGAAGGTAAAGAAAGCAGCGGCTGTGGCAACCAAGGTGCATGCGCAACCAGCATCCTTTGCTAAAGTCGTGGCCAAGGGAGACAAGAGAGCAGCACCACAGAAAGCGGGAAAGAGCGCTGCTAAAGTGGAGAGGCCTGCGGTGATCGTCCTCGAGGCCAACGAGGGCAAGGCCTTCCTCGACACATACAAGGCAGTGCGTTCCAAGACCAATGTGGATCAGTTCGTGGCGAGGGTTTGCCGCACAGGGGAGCGGAAGCTGTCGCTGTGGCTGAAGCCGAACACGGACTGCGAGAGTGTGCTGGCCGATGTCAGCGAAGCCATCAAGGAGGATGGAGTGGCCCACCTCCTTGTCGACAAGCAGACGGCAGCGATCACAGGAATCGACATGCTGGCGACTGTCGACGACTTGATTTCGGCGATTAAGCGGCAGGCGGGGCTGACGGTTCCGGGCGAGGCAGTTCGGCTGTGGCGGCGGTACGACGGGCTGCAGAAAGCCCATATCAAGCTGCCGCGCGGGCAGTGCCAGCTTCTCGACGGTCACCGGGTCACCATAGGGAACACGAGTTGCGTCGTGCAGGCGCTCGCATCGGTCCCTGCAGGAGAGCAGCTCTGCTACCGCTGCTTTGGCAAGGGGCACCGCTCTCGCGAGTGCACCGGCCCTGACTACTCCAAGTGCTGCTTCCGGTGCGGATCGAAGCAGCACAAGGCCAAGGAGTGCAGCTCGGGCCCCAAGTGCCTTACGTGTTCCGGACAACATCAGACAGGTTCACCGGTTTGCAGCGGAAGTAGCCAGCCGTCATGTTCCCGCTAGCTACGAACACCACTGTTAGAGGGCGTGACGCTGGGTTGAAGATCCTCCAGATCAACTTGGCGCGCAGCAGGGTAGCACAAGACCTCATGCTCCAGACCGCACGGGAGCAAAGGATCGACATTGTGCTGGCGTCGGAGATCTACCGTGTTCCACCCAATAACGGGAACTGGGCGGTGGACTCGACAGCGAAGGCAGCCGTTATTACGACCGGAGCCTTGCCCATACAGCGAGTCTGGGCAAGTAGGGTAGGACTGGTGTCGGTCCAGGTGGCGGGGGTGACCTTCATCTCTTGCTACGCCCCACCAACACCGGGATGGACGGACGAGGACTACCAGCGGCTGCTCGACGAGATCGATATCGAGGCCAGAGCACACCCCCTCGTAGTCTTGGCGGGCGACTTCAATGCCTGGCACGTGCGATGGGGCAGCGCGAGGACGAAGCCGCGTGGTGAGGATCTCGCCGAGGTCGTCGACCAGCTTGACCTGGCGATCTTGAACCGCGGCAGTGTGCCCACGTTCGTCGGCAACGGCAGTGCTACTGAAAGTGTGGTCGACGTGTCCTTCGCCAGTCCGGCCATTGAACCCGGTAACGACTGGCGGGTGCTCGACACTTTCACCAACAGTGACCACAGATACGTGAGATTCAGCGTATCCGCGACACCAGTCAGCAGCGCTTCACCACACCAGCAGAGGCAACCGGAACAACAGCACCAGCATCGCGACCGGCAGCGACAACGCGAGCAGATTGGACCGAGATGGAAGTTGCGTCAATTCCATCCCGAAGCCTTCCAGATCGCGCTCCAGGCTTCCGGGTTTGCCGAAGCGGCTGCATCACCGGCGACTCTCACCGCTGGACTTACTAGAGCCTGCGATGAGGTGATGCAGAGGGCACCGCCAGCGCAGTTTTTGGTGAGACCGGAAATGTACTGGTGGACGCAGGAAATCGGCCTTCTCAGGGAGCAGTGCAAGTCATCTGAGGATGCGATTTTGACTGCCGGAACTGGTGCACAACGAGAGTTGGCCAGAGAACGGCACAGGAGTTGTAAGAAGGAACTCGCCCGCGCCATCAAGGCAAGCAAGGACCGTAGCTTTGATGAGATGATTGCGGAAGCTGAGGACAATGTCTTTGGCACTGCCTATAAGGTGGTAAC
>NW_026525142.1:0-30000 GCF_943734705.1 Anopheles coustani | reverse complement strand
CACACTTTTCATAGAAACGTAAGGCATCCATGACTGCCATAGTGCGTAAGCCGCCGCTGTGCGCGTAAACCCGTTCCCCGTAGGGAGGAGTCAAGCCGCCGCTTAGAGACGAAGTATGAAGTGTCCTCTTCCACATAGGGCAAGCTAGAATGAACTATCTTACCCAGGACCGCCGAAGCAGCGTGGACCAGGGGAGAACTGAACTTTATACTTCACACCACAGTATTGAGTAATGTGCCCTCCTCCACATAGGGCAAGCTGGAATGTTCCATTTTACCCAGGACGGCCGAAGCGGCGTGGACCAGTGGAGGACTACACAATCATGAGGTTTGATATCGACTTGTGTGTTTCAATAGGATACCGATGGTATGGTTTGAACCGATTTGATTTAGCCATTCTGAAGTCATCACTTGGTTGAAGCGCTGAACTAGGGAGGCATCGTTTACATATATATTGGTTTTCGCATGCTCTACTAGGTTAATGTCATGAGGTTGGCTATCGAGCATGCCCAAGTGATGACTTGATTGTGTGCTTGCTTGAATTCTTCACATTTCATACCATCGGTTAGTTGTCGAATCATTCCTCGATCATAACCTTCGTTCTTGGTTCATGTATGCTCTCTTCCACATAGGGCAAGCTAGAATTAACTATCTTACCCAGGACCGCCGAAGCAGCGTGGACCAGGGGAGAACTATACTTTGTCTTGTATGCCCTCTTCCACATAGGGCAAGCTAGAACTAACTATCTTACCCAGGACCGCCGAAGCAGCGTGGACCAGTGGAGGACTATACTTTGTTCATAACACCACAGTATTGAGTAATGTGCCCTCTTCCACATAGGGCAAGCTAGAATGAACTATCTTACCCAGGACCGCCGGAGCAGTGTGGACCAGTGGAGGACTACACAATCATGAGGTTTGATATCGACTTGTGTGTTTCAATAGGGTACCGATGGTATGTTTTGAACCGATTTGATTTAGCCATTCTGAAGTCATCACTTGGTTGAAGCGCTGAACTAGGGAGGGGCATCGTTTACATATATATTGGTTTTCGCATGCTCTACTAGGTTAATGTCATAGGGTTGGCTATCGAGCATGCCCAAGTGATGACTTGATTGTGTGCTTGCTTGAATTCTTCACATTTCATACCATCGGTTAGTTGTCGAATCATTCCTCGATCATAACCTTCGTTCTTGGTTCATGTATGCTCTCTTCCACATAGGGCAAGCTAGAATTAACTATCTTACCCAGGACCGCCGAAGCAGCGTGGACCAGGGGAGAACTATACTTTGTCTTGTATGCCCTCTTCCACATAGGGCAAGCTAGAATGAACTATCTTACCCAGGACCGCCGGAGCAGCGTGGACCAGTGGAGGACTATACTTTGTTCATTACACCACAGTATTAAGTATGGTGTCCTCTTCCACATAGGGCAAGCTAGAATTAACTATCTTACCCAGGACCGCCGAAGCAGTGTGGACCAGGGGAGGACTATACTTTATACTTCACACACTAGCCAAATTGAAGTCATCACTTGGTTGAAGCACTGAACTAGGGCGAGTCTATCGTTTACTTTGCATTGGGATAATACGCTGCATGCTCTCTTAGGTTAATGTCATGTGATTGGCTATAGAGCATGCCCAAGTGATGACTTTGTTTCAAGCTCAACAGGTAGGGTATTGAGTCCTCTTCCACATAGGGCAAGCTAGAATTAACTATCTTACCCAGGACCGCCGGAGCAGCGTGGACCAGGGGAGAACTATACTTTGTCTTGTATGCCCTCTTCCACATAGGGCAAGCTAGAACTAACTATCTTACCCAGGACTGCAAAGCAGCGTGGACCAGTGGAGGACTATACTTTGTTCATTACACCACAGTATTAAGTATGGTGTCCTCTTCCACATAGGGCAAGCTAGAACTAACTATCTTACCCAGGACCGCCGAAGCAGTGTGGACCAGGGGAGGACTATACTTTATACTTCACACACTAGCCATACTGAAGTCATCACTTGGTTGAAGCGCTGAACTACGGCGGGGTAATCGTTTACAGGTTATAATCATATAGCTGCATGCTCATTAGTAGATAATGGAATATTGTATGGCAATATGAGCATGCCCAAGTGATGACTTTGTTTCAAGCTCAACAGGTAGGGTATTGAGTCCTCTTCCACATAGGGCAAGCTAGAATGAACTATCTTACCCAGGACCGCCGGAGCAGCGTGGACCAGTGGAGGACTCTATACTTTATACTTCACACCACAGTATTGAGTACGACTTGCATAAAGCCCCTAATGAGAACCACGAGGGCTCTCTCAATGTAGAACCACGAGGGCTCTAGTACCGATTCTCTCGGTACGGCTTGGTCCGTGTTCCTTTATGCATGTACTCGCAGAAAGTCTCAACCCGGAGGTCTTGACTTTGATTGTCATAGTTGGACTACGACGGGGCATCCGACCATTGCTGATCGAACACCCCTGATTCACCATCTTTCGGGTAGGCGGTACGCGTACCTCCGGACGCGGAAGTCTCAACCCGGAGGTCTTGACTTTGATTGTCATAGTTGGACTACGACGGGGCATCCGACCATTGCTGATCGAACACCCCTGATTCACCATCTTTCGGGTAGGCGGTACGCGTACCTCCGGACGCGGAAGTCTCAACCCGGAGGTCTTGACTTTGATTGTCATAGTTGGACTACGACGGGGCATCCGACCATTGCTGATCGAACACCCCTGATTCATCATCTTTCGGGTAGGCGGTGCGCGCACCTCCGACGCGGAAGTCTCAACCCGGAGGTCTTGACTTTGTATTGTCATAGTTGGACTACGACGGGGTATCCGACTCATCGAATACCCCAGAAGCACACCATCTTTCGGGTAGGCGGTACGCGTACCTCCGGACGCGGAAGTCTCAACCCGGAGGTCTTGACTTTGATTGTCATAGTTGGACTACGACGGGGTATCCGACTCATCGAATACCCCAGAAGCACACCATCTTTCGGGTAGGCGGTACGCGTACCTCCGGACGCGGAAAGTCTCAACCCGGAGGTCTTGACTTTGGTTGTCATAGTTGGACTATGACGGGGCATCCGACCATTGCTGATCGAACACCCCTGTTACACCATCTTTCGGATAGGCGGTGCGCGACACCACCGACGCGGAAAGTCTCAACCCGGAGGTCTTGACTTTGTATTGTTGGATAGTCCTCTTCCACTATAGGGCAAGCTGGAAATATTCCATTTTACCCAGGACTGCCGAGGCAGCGTGGACCAGGGGAGAACTTCACGGAATCTTCAGGCATCCATGATTGCCATAGTGCGTAAGCCGCCGCTGTGTGCGTCAACTCGTTCCCCGTGAGGAGGAGTCTAGCCGCCGCTAAAAGACGAAGCATTAAGTGTCCTCATTCCACTATAGGGCAAGCTAGAATGAACTATCTTACCCAGGACCGCCGAAGCAGCGTGGACCAGGCGAAGACTATACTTTATACTTCACACCACAGTATTGAGTACGACTTGCATAAAGCCCCTAATGAGAACCACGAGGGCTCTCTCAATGTAGAACCACGAGGGCTCTAGTACCGATTCTCTCGGTACGGCTTGGTCCGTGTTCCTTTATGCTTGTACTCGCGGAAAGTCTCAACCCGGAGGTCTTGACTTTGATTGTCATAGTTGGACTACGACGGGGCATCCGACCATTGCTGACCGAACACCCCTGATTCATCATCTTTCGGATAGGAGGTGCGCCCACCTCCGACGCGGAAGTCTCAACCCGGAGGTTCGGACTTAGAGTTTTTCCCATTTAAAAGTTTTTCTCTTAGCCATACTGAAGTCATCACTTGGTGAACGATTGAACTAGGGCGGGTTAATCGTTTATAGGTAACATGTGGTTTGCATGCTCTCTTAGGTTAAGGTCATGTGGTTGGCTATCGAGCATGCCCAAGTGATGACTTTGTTTCACGCTTGCTTGATTTCTTCATGATTCCCTGTTATATAGTGTAATCATTCGAGAACAGGGAATCTTTGGTTTTGCTCAACAGGTATTGGATGTCAACTTGGTATCTAGATCGCATTAAGTCTCAACCCTTAGGTTCGGACTTGTATAGTGACATCTTGTTACGGTCTTGAGTCTCAACCCGCAGGTTCGGACTACTTAGTGTTTGATCGAATATAATATGGCAACTTGTGCCTAAGTCTCAACCCGCAGGTTCGGACTTCTGTTTATTTGGCCAATGTATGTATAAGGCAACTTGTGCCTAAGTCTCAACCCGCAGGTTCGGACTTGTTAGTGTTTCGTCAACTTTCATATGGCAACTTGTGCCTAAGTCTCAACCCGCAGGTTCGGACTTGTGTATTTGTTCGAAGTCATGTATAAGGCAACTTGTGCCTAGGTCTCAACCCGCAGGTTCGGACTTGTGTATTTGTTCGAAGTTATATATAAGGCAACTTGTGCCTAAGTCTCAACCCGCAGGTTCGGACTTCATAGTGTTTCGTCAATGTTCATATGGCAACTTGTGCCTAAGTCTCAACCCGCAGGTTCGGACTTCATAGTGTTTCGTCAATGTTCATATGGCAACTTGTGCCGAAGTCTCAACCCGCAGGTTCGGACTTCTATAGTGTTTCGTCAATTATCATATGGCAACTTGTGCCGAAGTCTCAACCCGCAGGTTCGGACTTCTGGAAGGATCACTTGGCCACTAATGATCCTTCCGCAGGTTCACCTACGGAAACCTTGTTACGACTTTTACTTCCTCTAAATCATCAAGTTCGGTCAACTTCGATAAAGCAGACGCGGTTCACGAGGATCCAGCGAACGATCATCTCCAAAGACCTCACTAAATAATCCATCGGTAGTAGCGACGGGCGGTGTGTACAAAGGGCAGGGACGTATTCAACGCTGGCTGATGACCAGCACTTACTAGAAGTTCCGAGTTCATATGGACCATTGCAATCCATAATCCCTACTAAGTGAGTATTTGAGTGATTTCCCGTTCCTCTCGGAATAGGAGACACGCTGCTACCCACATTGTAGCACGCGTGTAGCCCAGAACATCTAAGGGCATCACGGACCTGTTATCGCTCGATCTCATTTTGCTAAACACAAATTGTCCTGCTAAGCAGCGTACCGTAAGTGCACTTGCGCACACGAACAGCGAAGGTGTCAGGTCATACTCCACCGAAAGGTCCTAACCCGTTCCAATCGGCATCGACGCATTAACGCTGACTGCGTTCTAGTTAGCATATGTGAGTCACGTTCGTTATCGGAATTAACCAGACAAATCAATCCACGAACTAAGAACGGCCATGCACCACTACCCTTAAATTTGAGAAAGAGCTATTAATCTGTCTCACCTCCATAAGTTCGGACCTGGTAAGTTTTCCCGTGTTGAGTCAAATTGAACCGCAAGCTCCATTTCATTGTGGTGCCCTTCCGTCAATTCCTTTAAGTTTCAACTTTGCAACCATACTTCCCCCGGAACCTGACTTTGGTTTCCCGGAAGCTACTGAGAGCACCTGGTTGTAGCGTCTCCCAATTGCTAGTTGGCATCGTTTACGGTTAGAACTAGGGCGGTATCTAATCGCCTTCGATCCTCTAACTTTCGTTCTTGATTAAAGAAAGCATCCTTGACAAATGCCTTCGCTTTAGTTAGTCTTACGACGGTCTACGAATTTCACCTCTCGCGCCGTAATACTAGTGTCCCCAACTACTTCTGTTAATCATTACCTCCGGTCTGAGTACAAACCAATGAAAGATTAGACCAAGGTCGTATTCCATTATTCCATGCAAGATTATTCTAGGGCGTTTGGGCACCCTGCTTTAAGCACTCTAATTTGTTCAAGGTAAACGTGAGCGGTCGAGCTCTATGTTACACTTGCACCCGTTGAAGGGCACACCATGACACAGACTTGGTGCCCTACCACACCATTGAGTCGCAACCAGATTCCGACTTGGCCCACCGACCACGGGTTGACCGGGTCGGCGGAGCCGGACTGTGTTGGACAAGTATCAACTTCGAACGTTTTAACCGCAACAATTTTAATATACGCTAGTGGAGCTGGAATTACCGCGGCTGCTGGCACCAGACTTGCCCTCCACTTGATCCTCGTAGAAGGATTTATGCTCTACTCATTCCAATTATGAAACATCATTAAAGAGTTTCATATTGTTATTTCTCGTCACTACCTCCCCGTCCCGGGATTGGGTAATTTACGCGCCTGCTGCCTTCCTTGGATGTGGTAGCCATTTCTCAGGCTCCCTCTCCGGAATCGAACCCTGATTCCCCGTTACCCGTTGCAACCATGGTAGTCCTCTATACTACCATCCATAGTTGATAGGGCAGATATTTGCGAGATCTGTCGTCGGTGCGAGACCATACGATCAGCATCATTATCCAGACTTCAACTCAATGACACGGAGAACCCGCGATTGGTTTGACTAATAAGTGCACCAGTTCCCGCGAGGGTCCTGGCATGTTGCATGTATTAGCTCTAGATTTTCCACAGTTATCCAAGTAACTAGGTTGATGATCTCGTAAATTATAGCTGTTATACTGAGCCTTATGCGGTTTCACATTAAATCTGTTTGTACTTAGACATGCATGGCTTAACCTTTGAGACGAGCGTATATTACTGGTAGGATCAACCAGAATTCCGACTTTGCGTTCGAATGTTCATTGTCCCATTGCACCCGGAGGAGCAAACACCACGTTCTATATGTTGTCAAGTCCGGTAGCACACGGGAGGCGAGCCCCCGTGCGAACCTCATTGCCCTCGTATCACACACACCCGATGCACCGGACAGGCACTTGAGCGGCATTCGACTCCGCTAAGCGCACGTGCGCCCGATTGTGCATGCGCTGACGGGGCCTTCATACCCCTACCACAGCGACCTTATGCCAAACTTCCATGAATACTTAGGTGAGCTGACAAGGGCCTTCATTTCCCTACCATCAACTAAAGGACACGCTAGGCGCGTCCGATCATTGCAACTGCGGGGCTTTCATACCCCAATCACCACAGTACGCAATTCACCAGAGTTTAATCACAACCCCCCCGGACATGGCACACTATTAACTTGCAACAAAACTTAGTGTGTGCCGGGCACATCGGTTCCACAAAATCATTCCCGATGTACCCCAATTGGGGTTGTGAACGCATCCATGGTCCTCTGACACACCCAACCAAGCGTGGATACTACATACCTCAAACACCCAGTACACTAACAGACAAATCAACATATGGTTGCTTTCCCCCAGACATTTGCCAATCACTTGGCACCCGGACGGGAACTCGCTCCTGATTGCGCCATTGCCACCCATTTGCCAAGAGCGAGTTCTGTATGTAGATTTCATTTGGAAAGACAACCGTGTACTGGATATTCTATCCGACGATTACAGATGACGAGTACGAGACTCGACTACACTCACGGATAATACATTTTGGGTCGAGATTGCTTTCGGGGTTTTCGATTGGTCTTGCGCTTGTAAACGTATAACTTTGACTTGTGGTAACCTCGGTATGTTAGTCGATCACGTGGTTGTGAACTGGGTACGGGTGGGCAATCTGTTCACTTGCACTCTGGGTAGGAATATGGTGAGCGCTATAGGTTAAAGATCATGGTATGGTTCCATCGTGATGACTTTCGCTAGATAGTAGTATGTTTGGATAGTTATAACGTTTTTGGCCATTTGTTCATAGTGTTCGGTTCATTCAGGAATTCGATTGGTCTTTGCTTCACACACGTGGTCGATCACTTGGATGTGAACTAGGGTGAGATTAAGGTGTTCACTAGTGCTCTTCGGTTTTGGATCAGTACTGAGCACTTGATTGGTTTCGCATAATATGTATCCATAGTGATGACTCTTTCCAGCTTAAGATTTCGTTACCGGTTTCGAATCCTCCCCACGTTCGCTTTTACTTGGTTAGGTTTTCGAGTGTAGATTTGAAAGCAATCTCATGTATGTATCCCATCTGATATAAGCCACTGACAGTTCATGTCACCTCGTTCAACTCTCGCTGGGTCACAGAAGTATGTTACTGCGCCCATTATCCCTACTCGGATAGGTTCGGTTCGTTCGTTTTATACTACGGTGAGTAAACTCAATTTGTGCATCGCATAGCCATGGAAAGCAAGCTTTCGCGGGCCTCTTCGACTGTTTTGATACGAGCTTTGCCCGTGATGCTTGTCATCCCAGGATACTAGACCCCTTTGGACGACCGCATGACCATCAGAAAGTAAATTCCACGTTCGATTTGGGGTGTGAACCCCGAACATAAAGTCTTTGTGTAGAACCACGAGGGCTCTATAGTACCGATTCTCTCGGTACGCTTGGTCCGTGTTCCTTTATGTTCGTACTCTTGTGAATAAGATTCACGTTCGTTTTGGGATATTTGCTACTGTCACCGTTTGAGTACTATGGGGCTTGAACCCCTAACATAAAGTCTTTGTGTAGAACCACGAGGGTTCTATAGTACCGATTCTCTCGGTACGCTTGGTCCGTGTTCCTTTATGTTCGTACTCTTGTGTGTATAATATTCATGTTCGGTTTGGGATATTTGCTACTTTCACCAGGGTCCCGTTCTTCATACAAGTCTGCCTTGCTAATGTGGTAACTTTATAGTGTAGTTCTGACATCCCAATTTTGGGACTTAGACGATTTTTCGTATATTTCCATATGACCCATAGGGTCCCTTTCTTCATACAAGCTTGCCTAGGGCGATCGGTCAAAACTTGTCTTACTATTCGATTGGTCTTCGCACTTTCACCCTAGGCAGTTCGCCTAGGTCTGTCTTCTTGAGGAGGCCAAAACCCGAAATAAGGAGGTTCGGCCGACCCTGAAACCTCCCCTGTCTGAACTACACTAACCCGATTTTTCAGGGTCCTCAGCGCCATACAACTTTGCCTAGGTCACTTGTACTCTTGACTTAGGCCATCCGACTTGGTCCGTGTTTCTTCCTAGGGTTCACCTAGGTACTTTGCCTTGCTTGATGTGGTAACTTTATAGTGTAGTTCTGACATCCCAATTTTGGGACTTAGACGATTTTTCGTATATTTCCATATGACCCATAGGGTCCCTTTCTTCATACAAGCTTGCCTAGGGCGATCGGTCAAAACTTGTCTTACTATTCGATTGGTCTTCGCACTTTCACCCTAGGCAGTTCGCCTAGGTCTGTCTTCTTGAGGAGGCCAAAACCCGAAATAAGGAGGTTCGGCCGACCCTGAAACCTCCCCTGTCTGAACTACACTAACCCGATTTTTCAGGGTCCTCAGCGCCATACAACTTTGCCTAGGTCACTTGTACTCTTGACTTAGGCCATCCGACTTGGTCCGTGTTTCTTCCTAGGGTTCACCTAGGTACTTTGCCTTGCTTGATGTGGTAACTTTTTAGTGTAGTTCAGACATCCTTATTTTGGGACTTAGCCGATTTGTCATGTATTTCCATATGACCCATAGGGTCCCTTTCTTCATACAAGCTTGCCTAGGGCGATCGGTCAAAACTTGTCTTACTATTCGATTGGTCTTCGCACTTTCACCCTAGGCAGTTCGCCTAGGTCTGTCTTCTTGAGGAGGCCAAAACCCGAAATAAGGAGGTCCAGCCGACCCTGAAACCTCCCCTGTCTTAACTACACTAACCCGATTTTTCATGGTCCTTAGCGCCATACAACTTTGCCTAGGTCACTTGTACTCTTGACTTAGGCCATCTGACTTGGTCCGTGTTTCTTCCTAGGGTTCACCTAGGTACTTTGCCTTGCTTGATGTGGTAACTTTTTAGTGTAGTTCAGACATCCCAATTTCGGGACTTAGCCGATTTTTCGTATATTTCCATATGACCCATAGGGTCCCTTTCTTCATACAAGCTTGCCTAGGGCGATCGGTCAAAACTTGTCTTACTATTCGATTGGTCTTCGCACTTTCACCCTAGGCACTTTGCCTAGGTCTGTCTTCTTGAGGAGGCCAAAACCCGAAATAAGGAGGTTCAGCCGACCCAGAAACCTCCCCTGTCTGAACTACACTAACCCGATTTTTCAGGGTCCTCAGCGCCATACAACTTTGCCTAGGTCACTTGTACTCTTGACTTAGGCCATCTGACTTGGTCCGTGTTTCTTCCTAGGGTTCACCTAGGTACTTTGCCTTGCTTGATGTGGTAACTTTTTAGTGTAGTTCAGACATCCCAATTTTGGGACTTAGCCGATTTTTCATGTATTTCCATATGACCCATAGGGTCCCTTTCTTCATACAAGCTTGCCTAGGGCGATCGGTCAAAACTTGTCTTACTATTCGATTGGTCTTCGCACTTTCACCCTAGGCAGTTTGCCTAGGTCTGTCTTCTTGAGGAGGCCAAAACCCGAAATAAGGAGGTTCAGCCGACCCAGAAACCTCCCCTGTCTGAACTACACTAACCCGATTTTTCAGGGTCCTCAGCGCCATACAACTTTGCCTAGGTCACTTGTACTCTTGACTTAGGCCATCTGACTTGGTCCGTGTTTCTTCCTAGGGTTCACCTAGGTACTTTGCCTTGCTTGATGTGGTAACTTTTTAGTGTAGTTCAGACATCCCAATTTTGGGACTTAGCCGATTTTTCATGTATTTCCATATGACCCATAGGGTCCCTTTCTTCATACAAGCTTGCCTAGGGCGATCGGTCAAAACTTGTCTTACTATTCGATTGGTCTTCGCACTTTCACCCTAGGCAGTTTGCCTAGGTGTAGCTTCTTGAGGAGGTCAAAACCCAAAATAAGGAGGTTCAGCCGACCCAAAAACCTCCCCTGTCTAAACTACACTAACCAGATTTTTCAGGGTCCTCACCGTCATACAACTTTGCCTAGGTCACTTGTTCTCTTGACTTAGGTCATCTGACTTGGTCCGTGTTTCTTGCTAGGGTTCACCTAGGTACTTTGCCTTGCTTGATGTGGTAACTTTTTAGTGTAGTTCAGACATCCCAATTTTGGGACTTAGCCGATTTTTCATGTATTTCCATATGACCCATAGGGTCCCTTTCTTCATACAAGCTTGCCTAGGGCGATCGGTCAAAACTTGTCTTACTATTCGATTGGTCTTCGCACTTTCACCCTAGGCAGTTTGCCTAGGTGTAGCTTCTTGAGGAGGTCAAAACCCAAAATAAGGAGGTTCAGCCGACCCAGAAACCTCCCCTGTCTAAACTACACTAACCAGATTTTTCAGGGTCCTCACCGTCATACAACTTTGCCTAGGTCACTTGCACTCTTGACTAAGGCCATCTGACTTGGTCCGTGTTTCTTGCTAGGGTTCACCTAGGTAGTTTGCCTTGCTTGGTGTGGTAACATTTGAGTGTAGTTCTGACATCCCCATTTTGGGACTTAGCCGATTTTTCGTAAAATACCATATGACCCATCAGGGTCCTTGCCTTCATATAAGTTTGCCTTGCTTGGTGTGGTAACATTTGAGTGTAGTTCTGACATCCCCATTTTGGGACTTAGCCGATTTTTCGATCAATACCATATGACCCATCAGGGTCCTTTGCTTCATATAAGTTTGCCTTGCTTGGTGTGGTAACATTTGAGTGTAGTTCTGACATCCCCATTTTGGGACTTAGCCGATTTTTCGTAAAATACCATATGACCCATCAGGGTCCTTGCCTTCATATAAGTTTGCCTTGCTTGGTGTGGTAACATTTGAGTGTAGTTCTGACATCCCCATTTTGGGACTTAGCCGATTTTTCAATCAATACCATATGACCCATCAGGGTCCTTTGCTTCATATAAGTTTGCCTTGCTTGGTGTGGTAACATTTGAGTGTAGTTCTGACATCCCCATTTTGGGACTTAGCCGATTTTTCGTAAAATACCATATGACCCATCAGGGTCCTTTGCTTCATATAAGTTTGCCTTGCTTGGTGTGGTAACATTTGAGTGTAGTTCTGACATCCCCATTTTGGGACTTAGCCGATTTTTCGTAAAATACCATATGACCCATCAGGGTCCTTTGCTTCATATAAGTTTGCCTTGCTTGGTGTGGTAACATTTGAGTGTAGTTCTGACATCCCCATTTTGGGACTTAGCCGATTTTTCGTAAAATACCATATGACCCATCAGATGCCTTTAAGTAGGGATGCTGTATTGAGATGGGAGATGGAGAAGATCAAGATTCATCTCCATGCAGCATCCTATTGATCTCCCAGCATCCTTACATATGAATTTCTTAGAATTTATAAAAAATCGACTAAGTCCGAGATGCCTTTAAGTAGGGATGCTGTATTAAGATGGGAGATGTAGGAGATCAAGATTCATCTCCATGCAGCATCCCATTCATCTCGCAGCATCCTAACATATGAATTTCTATGAATTTATGAAAAATCGACTAAGTCCGAGATGGCTTTAAGTAAGGATGCTGTATTGAGATGAGAGATGTAGGAGATCAAGATTTATCTCCATGCAGCATCCCATTCATCTCCCAGCATCCTAACATATGAATTTATATGAATTTATGAAAAATCGACTAAGTCCGAGATGGCTTTAAGTAGGGATGCTGTATTAAGATGGGAGACGTAGGAGATCAAGATGCATCTCCATGCAGCATCCCATTCATCTCCCAGCATCCTAACATATGAATTTCTATGAATTTATGAAAAATCGACTAAGTCCGAGATGGCTTTAAGTAGGGATGCTGTATTAAGATGGGAGATGAATTAGATCAAGATTCATCTCCATGCAGCATCCCATTCATCTCGCAGCATCCTAACATATGAATTTCTATGAATTTATGAAAAATCGACTAAGTCCGAGATGCCTTTAAGTAGGGATGCTGTATTGAGATGAGAGATGTAGGAGATCAAGATTCATCTCCATGCAGCATCCCATTCATCTCCCAGCAGCCTAACATATGAATTTCTTAGAATTTATGAAAAATCGACTAAGTCCGAGATGCATTTAAGTAGGGATGCTGTATTAAGATGGGAGATGAAGAAGATCAAGATTCATCTCCATGCAGCATCCCATTCATCTCCCAGCATCCTAACATATGAATTTCTATGAATTTATTAAAAATCGACTAAGTCCGAGATGCATTTAAGTAGGGATGCTGTATTAAGATGGGAGATGAAGAAGATCAAGATTCATCTCCATGCAGCATCCCATTCATCTCCCAGCATCCTAACATATGAATTTCTATGAATTTATGAAAAATCGACTAAGTCCGAGATGCATTTAAGTAGGGATGCTGTATTAAGATGGGAGATGAAGAAGATCAAGATTCATCTCCATGCAGCATCCCATTCATCTCCCAGCATCCTAACATATGAATTTCTATGAATTTATGAAAAATCGACTAAGTCCGAGATGCCTTTAAGTAGGGATGCTGTATTAAGATGGGAGATGAAGAAGATCAAGATTCATCTCCATGCAGCATCCCATTCATCTCCCAGCATCCCAACATATGTTTTTCTTAGAATTTATGAAAAATCGACTGAGTCCGAGATACCTTTATGCAGGGATGCTGTATTGAGATGGGAGATGAAGAAGATCAAGATTCATCTCCATGCAGCATCCCATTCATCTCGCAGCATCCTAACATATGTTTTTCTTAGAATTTATGAAAAATCGACTAAGTCCGAGATGCCTTTAAGTAGGGATGCTGTATTAAGATGGGAGATGAAGAAGATCAAGATTCATCTCCATGCAGCATCCCATTCATCTCGCAGCATCCTAACATATGTTTTTCTTAGAATTTATGAAAAATCGACTAAGTCCGAGATGCCTTTAAGTAGGGATGCTGTATTAAGATGGGAGATGAAGAAGATAAAGATTCATCTCCATGCAGCATCCCATTCATCTCGCAGCATCCTAACATATGTTTTTCTTAAAAGTTATGAAAAATCGACTAAGTCCGAGATGCCTTCAAGTAGGAATGCTGTATTAAGATGGGAGATGGAGAAGATCAAGATTCATCTCCATGCAGCATCATATTTATCTCCCAGCATCCTAACATATGAATTTCTTAGAATTTATGAAAAATCGACTAAGTCCGAGATGCATTTAAGTAGGGATGCTGTATTGAGATGGGAGATGAAGAAGATCAAGATTCATCTCCATGCAGCATCCCATTCATCTCGCAGCATCCTAACATATGTTTTTCTTAGAATATATGAAAAATCGACTAAGTCCGAGATGCCTTTATGCAGGGATGCTGTATTGAGATGGGAGATGTAAAAAGTCAAGATTTATCTCCATGCAGCATCCCACACATCTCCCAGCATCCTAACATATGTTTTTCTTAGAATTCATGAAAAATCGACTAAGTCCTAGATGCCTTTAAGTAGGGATGCTGTATTAAGATGGGAGATGAAGAAGATCAAGATTCATCTCCATGCAGCATCCCATTCATCTCGCAGCATCCCAACATATGTTTTTCTTAGAATTTATGAAAAATCGACTGAGTCCGAGATGCCTTTAAGTAGGGATGCTGTATTAAGATGGGAGATGAAGAAGATCAAGATTCATCTCCATGCAGCATCCCATTCATCTCCCAGCATCCCAACATATGTTTTTCTTAGAATTTATGAAAAATCGACTGAGTCCGAGATGCCTTTAAGTAGGGATGCTGTATTAAGATGGGAGATGAAGAAGATCAAGATTCATCTCCATGCAGCATCCCATTTATCTCGCAGCATCCTTACATATGAATTTCTTAGAATTTATGAAAAATCGACTAAGTCCGAGATGCATTTAAGTAGGGATGCTGTATTAAGATGGGAGATGAAGAAGATCAAGATTCATCTCCATGCAGCATCCCATTCATCTCCCAGCATCCTAACATATGAATTTCTTAGAATTTATGAAAAATCGACTAAGTCCGAGATGCATTTAAGTAGGGATGCTGTATTGAGATGGGAGATGAAGAAGATCAAGCTTCATCTCCATGCAGCATCCCATTCATCTCGCAGCATCCTAACATATGTTTTTCTTAGAATATATGAAAAATCGACTAAGTCCGAGATGCCTTTATGCAGGGATGCTGTATTGAGATGGGAGATGTAAAAGATCAAGATTTATCTCCATGCAGCATCCCACACATCTCCCAGCATCCTAACATATGTTTTTCTTAGAATTCATGAAAAATCGACTAAGTCCTAGATGCCTTTAAGTAGGGATGCTGTATTAAGATGGGAGATGAAGAAGATCAAGATTCATCTCCATGCAGCATCCCATTCATCTCGCAGCATCCCAACATATGTTTTTCTTAGAATTTAGGAAAAATCGACTAAGTCCGAGATGCCTTCAAGTAGGAATGCTGTATTAAGATGGGAGATGAAGAAGATCAAGATTCATCTCCATGCAGCATCCCATTCATCTCGCAGCATCCAAACATATGAATTTCTGAGAATTTATGAAAAATCGACTAAGTCCGAGATGCCTTTAAGTAGGGATGCTGTATTAAGATGGGAGATGAAGAAGATCAAGATTCATCTCCATGCAGCATCCCATTCATCTCCCAGCATCCCAACATATGTTTTTCTTAGAATTTATGAAAAATCGACTGAGTCCGAGATACCTTTATGCAGGGATGCTGTATTGAGATGGGAGATGAAGAAGATCAAGATTCATCTCCATGCAGCATCCCATTCATCTCGCAGCATCCTAACATATGTTTTTCTTAGAATTTATGAAAAATCGACTAAGTCCGAGATGCCTTTAAGTAGGGATGCTGTATTAAGATGGGAGATGAAGAAGATCAAGATTCATCTCCATGCAGCATCCCATTCATCTCGCAGCATCCTAACATATGTTTTTCTTAGAATTTATGAAAAATCGACTAAGTCCGAGATGCCTTTAAGTAGGGATGCTGTATTAAGATGGGAGATGTAGGAGATCAAGATGCATCTCCATGCAGCATCCCATTCATCTCGCAGCATCCTAACATATGAATTTCTATGAATTTATGAAAAATCGACTAAGTCCGAGATGCCTTTAAGTAGGGATGCTGTATTGAGATGGGAGATGTAGGAGATCAAGATTCATCTCCATGCAGCATCCCATTCATCTCCCAGCATCCTAACATATGAATTTCTTAGAATTTATGAAAAATCGACTAAGTCCGAGATGCCTTCAAGTAGGGATGCTGTATTAAGATGGGAGATGAAGAAGATCAAGATTCATCTCCATGCAGCATCCCATTCATCTCCCAGCATCCTAACATATGAATTTCTTAGAATTTATGAAAAATCGACTAAGTCCGAGATGGCTTTAAGTAGGGATGCTGTATTAAGATGGGAGATGTAGGAGATCAAGATGCATCTCCATGCAGCATCCCATTCAT
This sequence comes from Anopheles coustani, assembly GCF_943734705.1. Classification (NCBI taxonomy): domain Eukaryota; kingdom Metazoa; phylum Arthropoda; class Insecta; order Diptera; family Culicidae; genus Anopheles; species Anopheles coustani. The sequence continues at coordinate 13,718 of NW_026525142.1, read as the reverse complement.
CTCGCAGCATCCTAACATATGAATTTCTATGAATTTATGAAAAATCGACTAAGTCCGAGATGCCTTTAAGTAGGGATGCTGTATTGAGATGGGAGATGTAGGAGATCAAGATTCATCTCCATGCAGCATCCCATTCATCTCCCAGCATCCTAACATATGAATTTCTTAGAATTTATGAAAAATCGACTAAGTCCGAGATGCCTTTAAGTAGGGATGCTGTATTAAGATGGGAGATGAAGAAGATCAAGATTCATCTCCATGCAGCATCCCATTCATCTCCCAGCATCCTAACATATGAATTTCTATGAATTTATGAAAAATCGAAAAACTCCGAGATGCCTTTAAGTAGGGATGCTGTATTAAGATGGGAGATGAAGAAGATCAAGATGCATCTCCATGCAGCATCCCATTCATCTCCCAGCATCCTTCGAGTTTCAATTTTGGTAACATTTTTCGACTTTGTCGTTTAATAACTTCCAAATCATGCTAGTTAGCGCTTTGCTTTCTTCTAGTCGTATCTAGCGCTGGGTGTTACCTTTCCAAAACATATCCTAGCTTTACAATCCATGCCATACAGCCGGAGCTACATGGTGCACAAGTCAAATCCATTTTAGCCATGTTTCATTTTTGCCTATTTTTGACCACTCGTATCACCCTTCCAGAGTGGTCCGATCTTCTCGCTGTCTATGGCCGACTTTTAGGTCTCGTAGAGGCAAACTTATAAGTATTCTACGTCAACCCGCTATCTCTTACCGCCTGCTCGGTATTCTTGGTCTTGTGTGATTTTTGGCCATTTTGGTATTATTTTTCCACTTTGTCGCTTAATAACTCAGTTTTGCTCAACACTTAGCGCTTCGGTTGTTTGGGATTATAGTTAGCGCTCGGTTCGACCTTTCCAACACTGATCTTAGCTTTTCGATCCGTTCCATACAGCCTGAGTTATTCGCGATACCGTGTTTCAACCCATTTCTCAAGTCTCGTTTTGGTCCAACTTTGAACCAGCCATATCACCCTGATGGGTACCTCCGATCTTCTCGCTCTATATTGGCCAAAGTTAGGTCTTGTGGTAACGTACTTATGATTGTTCTACGCCGTGTTCGTAGCTCTTATCGTTCGCCCGCTATTTTCGATCATAAGGTGAATTTTCGCCTCTAAACCACCATTTTTCACCTTTGCCCTCTAATATGACCGACTTGCTCAACACCTAGCGCTTCGCTTGGTAGGACACATAGCTAGCGCTCGTCAAGACCTTTCCAACGCATATCCAAGCTTTCCGATCCGAGCCATACAGCCTGAGCTATAGGCGATACCGTTTTTCCCATTTTCTTGGTCACATGCACTTTAGGGTACCCCTTTTTGCCTTTGACCCTTAATACCTCCTCCGGGTCACTAGTAGGCGCTTAGCTTGGTAGGAAACATAGCTAGAGCAGGCCTTCACCTTTCCAAAACTGCCTCAAGTGTACCGATCCGACATCTAGAACCAAAGTTATGGTCATTCCTATCATGCTCTACTTTCATGGTCAACCTCCACCAAGCACACCTAGGTTGGACCAACTTTCACCAACTCATCTCGAACCCCAAATTTGCTTCGACCTACTAGGTTTCCCTAGTAAAGTGGTCAAAACATCCATTACAACACGACTGGTCTTTCTGGTGGTCGACCTAGGCGACTTTGTTCGACGACCACCACCCCATGGAACTAAAAGACGTCCCTTGATACGGACCACCGATACATTTTCCGGCCTGTCTAAACTACACTCATCGAAATTTTTTTGGGTCCCCACCGTCATACAAGTTTGCCTAGGTCAAGTTTTTCTTCCGGATCGGCCGCGGACCTCACTTTTCATTATCTAGGGAGGCCATAGGGCCCCAAAAGGGGTTTTTTAAAATTTTCGACACTTTCGACTTTGGTCGGATTTTTTCCGATTTTGGTCCGACCTAGGGACTTGGTGGTCCAAGGAGCCTCGGGACCAAACTTTTTTCTCAGGGGTCCCTACCTCCATACAACTTTGCCTAGGTCAATTTTTTGTTCCAAATCGACCGCGGATTTCACTTTTCAATATCTGGGGCTCGTGTAGAGTCCGAATATGAGGTTTTCTCATTTTTCGACATTTTCGACTTTTTTCGACTTTTTTCGGGTTTTTCGACCTAGGGGTCCGCCGAACAAATTTTGGGTCAAAAATTTTTATTGAACTAGTCGAAAGTACGCAAAAAGATAAGACTTTTTGCCGAAGACACCATGCCCCGGAACCGACTCCTTCCCCTTCAAAATAGGGGACAAACGAGATTTTTGAAACTTTTCCTTAGGGAGCCCAAGACTTAGAAAATTTTCAAATTCTCGATTTTTCGATTGCGAGCTAGCGCTTTGCGGTCTTCGGCAATGTTGTAGATCTCGACGAGATAAGACTTTTTGGTCAAGGGACATTTTGCCCTCCGACCCCTCCTTCCCCCCGCAAATCGCCCCCCAAAGTGCAATTTTTGCATTTTCACCTCTTTGCACGCACTGTTCGGCCCAAATGGCCACTTTCTATGGGTTTGAGCGCTTTGCGGTCTTCGGCAAACTTTTAGAGCGTACCAAGCCCTAATTATAATTGTTCTACACCACCTTCGTACCTCTTCATCCCTGGCCGCTATTCGCGTACCAAGGTAATTTTTGTTCATTTTGTCAACATTTTTCATCTTTGACTGCTTATATCGGCCTTGCCATGAACCGATAGCGCTTCGCTGTGTTCTAACGTAAGTTAGTACTGCTCAATACCTTTCCAAATCATGTCTTAGATTGTCATTTGCTTGCATACAGCCGGAGCTATGAGCGATACCGTAAAAAGTACCGAAACTTGGAAAAATCCTTTGATCGCCCATATCCCCCCTTTGGGGGCCAGATATCGAAAAAAGTTCTGATTCAAAAAGTTGCGCCTTAACGTGTTCTAGTTATGCCTAGAACATTTCACTTCGCTAGCTGGCCTGCAACTTAGCCGTAATTGGGATTTTAGGGTGTTCTTGGAGGGCCCATTTCCTGCGACTTGGTATCTTTTGGGCCCAATGTTTCTCTAATATCTCCACGAGTTTTCCAGATAGCCTTTTCAAACTTTCAGGGTGCCTAGAACACCTCAAGACCTTTCCAACGCTATGCCGTTTGCCTCGCTCGGACATCTACAGCCAAAGTTATTCGAGGTACACGGTACCTTACCCTGTTTTCTCAGTACTTGGTCGAAAATTTCGATCAGCCATATGACCGACTTGGACAACCCTGAGCGGGTTGGCCCCATATAACTAAACTTTCGTCTCGTGGAGGCAAACTTATAAATATTCCACGTCAACTCGCTACCTCGTACCGCCTTGACGGTATACTTGGTCCAAGGGCCATTTCCAGCGACTTGGTCGCAATTTCGCTCTAAGTTTCGCTAATACCTTCGTCCGTGGACATGGTGATTTTTTGTTCGTATTTTTCCTTGATAGTCCCACTCAAGACTATTCCATACCAGAGCCAAGCGTCCCGCTAAGTGCCATACAGCCTGAGCAGTAATTCATGAAAGGTACCTCTACCAGTTTTTGCCATACTTGGGTACAAACTTTGGATCGCCCATATCTCCACTTTGGAGGCCAGCCAGCACCTTGGCCTCATATACTTTTTTGTTGGTCATACCATGCACCAAATATAATTGTTCTACGCCAACTTGCTATCTCTTCTCCAACTTGCCGTTATTCTTGGTCCAAGTCCCATTTCATTCGTTTTTGGACCCATTTTGCTATATGTTTCACTAATAGCTTCGGCCATGGACAAGCTGATTTTCTACTTGTATTTTTCCTTGATAGTCCCACTCAAGACCATTCCAAATCACATCGCAACTTGTCGCTCGGTGGCAAACTGACCGAGTTATAATTCATGAAAGGTACCTCTTCTTGGTACACCACATGGTCGGCCCAAACCATAAACCGACCAAACGACCGACTTGGAGCACCCTGACCGGGTTGCCCCCATATAATGAAATTTGCGTCTATACCCGCCCAACGTATGAATATTCTACGCCAAGTCGCTATCTCTTACCGGTCAGCCGGTATTCACCTTTCAAGGAATTTCTTAGAATTTATGAAAATTCGACTAAGTCCGAGATGCCTTTAAGTAGGGATGCTGTATTAAGATGGGAGATGAAGAAGATCAAGATTCATCTCCATGCAGCATCTCATTCATCTCCCAGCATCCTAACATATGTTTTTTTATGAATTTATGTAAAATCAACTAAGTCCGAGATGCCTTTAAGTAGGGATGCTGTATTAAGATGGGAGATGAAGAAGATCAAGATTCATCTCCATGCAGCATCCCATTCATCTCGCAGCATCCTAACATATGTTTTTTCTTAGAATTTATGAAAAATCGACTAAGTCCGAGATGCATTTAAGTAGGGATGCTGTATTAAGATGGGAGATGAAGAAGATCAAGATTCATCTCCATGCAGCATCCCATTCATCTCGCAGCATCCTAACATATGAATTTCTATGAATTTATGAAAAATCGACTAAGTCCGAGATGCCTTTAAGTAGGGATGCTGTATTGAGATGGGAGATGTAGGAGATCCAGATTCATCTCCATGCAGCATCCCATTCATCTCCCAGCATCCTAACATATGAATTTCTTAGAATTTATGAAAAATCGACTAAGTCCGAGATGCCTTCAAGTAGGGATGCTGTATTAAGATGGGAGATGAAGAAGATAAAGATTCATCTCCATGCAGCATCCCATTCATCTCCCAGCATCCTAACATATGAATTTCTATGAATTTATGAAAAATCGACTAAGTCCGAGATGCCTTTAAGTAGGGATGCTGTATTGAGATGGGAGATGAAGGAGATCAAGATTCATCTCCATGCAGCATCCCATTCATCTCCCAGCATCCTAACATATGAATTTCTATGAATTTATTAAAAATCGACTAAGTCCGAGATGCCTTTAAGTAGGGATGCTGTATTAAGATGGGAGATGAAGAAGATCAAGATTCATCTCCATGCAGCATCTCATTCATCTCGCAGCATCCTAACATATGAATTTCTTAGAATTTATGAAAAATCGACTTAGTCCGAGATGCCTTTAAGCAGGGATGCTGTGTTAAGACCGGAGATGAAGAAGATCAAGATTCATCTCCATGCAGCATCCCATTCATCTCGCAGCATCCTAACATATGAATTTCTAAGAATTTATGAAAAATTGACTAAGTCAGAGATGCCTTTAGGTAGGGATGCTGTATTGAGATGGGAGATGTAGGAGATCAAGATTCATCTCCATGCAGCATCTCATTCATCTCGCAGCATCCTAACATATGAATTTCTTAGAATTTATGAAAAATCGACTAAGTCCGAGATGCCTTTAAGTAGGGATGCTGTATTAAGATGGGAGATGTAGGAGATCAAGATTCATCTCCATGCAGCATCTCATTCATCTCGCAGCATCCTAACATATGTTTTTCTTAGAATTTATGAAAAATCGACTAAGTCCGAGATGCCCTTAAGTAGGGATGCTGTATTAAGATGGGAGATGAAGAAGATCAAGATTCATCTCCATGCAGCATCCCATTCACCTTGCAGCATCCTAACATATGTTTTTCTTAGAATTTATGAAAAATCGACTAAGTCCGAAATGCCTTTAAGTATGGATGCTGTATTAAGATGGGAGATGAAGAAGATCAAGGTTCATCTCCATGCAGCATCCCATTCATCTCGCAGCATCCTAACATATGTTTTTCTTAGAAATTATGAAAAATCGACTAAGTCCGAGATGCCTTTAAGTAGGGATGCTGTATTAAGATGGGAGATGAAGAAGATCAAGATTCATCTCCATGCAGCATCCCATTCATCTCGCAACATCCTAACATATGTTTTTCTTAGAAATTATGAAAAATCGACTAAGTCCGAGATGCCTTTAAGTAGGGATGCTGTTTTCAGATGGAATATGAAGAAGATCAAGATTCATCTCCATGCAGCATCCCATTCATCTCGCAGCATCCTAACATATATTTTTCTTAGAATATATGAAAAATCGACTAAGTCCGAGATGCCTTTAGGTAGGGTTGCTGTATTAAGATGGGAGATGAAGAAGATCAAGATTCATCTCCATGCAGCATCCCATCCATCTCCCAGCATCCTAACATATATTTTTCTTAGAATATATGAAAAATCGACTAAGTCCGAGATGCCTTTAGGTAGGGTTGCTGTATTAGGATGGGAGATGAAGAAGATCAAGATTCATCTCCATGCAGCATCCCGGACATCATCTCGCAGCATCCTAACATATGTTTTTCTTAGAAATTATGAAAAATCGACTAAGTCCGAGATGCCTTTAAGAAGGGATGCTGTATTAAGATGGGAGATGAAGAAGATCAAGATTCATCTCCATGCAGCATCCCATTCATCTCGCAGCATCCTAACATATGTTTGTCTTAGAATTTATGAAAAATTGACTAAGTCCGAGATGCCTTTAAGTAGGGATGCTGTATTAAGACGGGAGATGAAGAAGATCAAGATTCATCTCCATGCAGCATCCCATTCATCTCCCAGCATCCAAACATATGAATTTCATAGAATTTATGAAAAATCGACTTAGTCCGAGATGCCTTTAAGCAGGGATGCTGTGTTAAGACCGGAGATGAAGAAGATCAAGATTCATCTCCATGCAGCATCCCATTCATCTCGCAGCATCCTAACATATGAATTTCTAAGAATTTATGAAAAATTGACTAAGTCAGAGATGCCTTTAGGTAGGGATGCTGTATTGAGATGGGAGATGTAGGAGATCAAGATTCATCTCCGTGCAGCATCTCATTCATCTCGCAGCATCCTAACATATGAATTTCTTAGAATTTATGAAAAATCGACTAAGTCCGAGATGCCTTTAAGTAGGGATGCTGTATTAAGATGGGAGATGTAGGAGATCAAGATTCATCTCCATGCAGCATCTCATTCATCTCGCAGCATCCTAACATATGTTTTTCTTAGAATTTATGAAAAATCGACTAAGTCCGAGATGCCTTTAAGTAGGGATGCTGTATTGAGATGGGAGATGAAGTAGATCAAGATTCATCTCCATGCAGCATCCCATTCATCTCGCAGCATCCAAACATATGAATTTCTAAGAATTTATGAAAAATCGACTAAGTCCGAGATGCCTTTAAGTAGGGATGCTGTATTGAGATGGGAGATGTAGGAGATCAAGATTCATCTCCATGCAGCATCCCATTCATCTCGCAGCATCCTAACATATGAATTTCTTAGAATTTATGAAAAATCGACTAAGTCCGAGATGCCTTTAAGTAGGGATGCTGTATTAAGATGGGAGATGAAGAAGATCAAGATTCATCTCCATGCAGCATCCCATTCATCTCGCAGCATCCTAACATATGAATATCTATGAATTTATGAAAAATCGACTAAGTCCGAGATGCCTTTAAGTAGGGATGCTGTATTGAGATGGGAGATGTAGGAGATCAAGATTCATCTCCATGCAGCATCCCATTCATCTCGCAGCATCCTAACATATGAATTTCTTAGAATTTATGAAAAATCGACTAAGTCCGAGATGCCTTTAAGTAGGGATGCTGTATTAAGATGGGAGATGAAGAAGATCAAGATTCATCTCCATGCAGCATCCCATTCATCTCCCAGCATCCTAACATATGAATTTCTATGAATTAATGAAAAATCGACTAAGTCCGAGATGCCTTTAAGTAGGGATGCTGTATTGAGATGAGAGATGTAGGAGATCAAGATTCATCTCCATGCAGCATCCCATTCATCTCCCAGCATCCTAACATATGTTTTTTTAAGAATTTATGAAAAATCAACTAAGTCCGAGATGCCTTTAAGTAGGGATGCTGTATTAAGATGGGAGATGAAGAAGATCAAGATTCATCTCCATGCAGCATCCCATTCATCTCGCAGCATCCTAACATATGTTTTTCTTAGAATTTATGAAAAATCGACTAAGTCCGAGATGCATTTAAGTAGGGATGCTGTATTAAGATGGGAGATGAAGAAGATCAAGATTCATCTCCATGCAGCATCCCATTCATCTCGCAGCATCCTAACATATGAATTTCTATGAATTTATGAAAAATCGACTAAGTCCGAGATGCCTTTAAGTAGGGATGCTGTATTGAGATGGGAGATGTAGGAGATCCAGATTCATCTCCATGCAGCATCCCATTCATCTCCCAGCATCCTAACATATGAATTTCTTAGAATTTATGAAAAATCGACTAAGTCCGAGATGCCTTCAAGTAGGGATGCTGTATTAAGATGGGAGATGAAGAAGATAAAGATTCATCTCCATGCAGCATCCCATTCATCTCCCAGCATCCTAACATATGAATTTCTATGAATTTATGAAAAATCGACTAAGTCCGAGATGCCTTTAAGTAGGGATGCTGTATTGAGATGGGAGATGAAGGAGATCAAGATTCATCTCCATGCAGCATCCCATTCATCTCCCAGCATCCTAACATATGAATTTCTATGAATTTATTAAAAATCGACTAAGTCCGAGATGCCTTTAAGTAGGGATGCTGTATTAAGATGGGAGATGAAGAAGATCAAGATTCATCTCCATGCAGCATCCCATTCATCTCGCAGCATCCTAACATATGAATTTCTTAGAATTTATGAAAAATCGACTTAGTCCGAGATGCCTTTAAGCAGGGATGCTGTGTTAAGACCGGAGATGAAGAAGATCAAGATTCATCTCCATGCAGCATCCCATTCATCTCGCAGCATCCTAACATATGAATTTCTAAGAATTTATGAAAAATTGACTAAGTCAGAGATGCCTTTAGGTAGGGATGCTGTATTGAGATGGGAGATGTAGGAGATCAAGATTCATCTCCATGCAGCATCTCATTCATCTCGCAGCATCCTAACATATGAATTTCTTAGAATTTATGAAAAATCGACTAAGTCCGGGATGCCTTTAAGTAGGGATGCTGTATTAAGATGGGAGATGTAGGAGATCAAGATTCATCTCCATGCAGCATCTCATTCATCTCGCAGCATCCTAACATATGTTTTTCTTAGAATTTATGAAAAATCGACTAAGTCCGAGATGCCCTTAAGTAGGGATGCTGTATTAAGATGGGAGATGAAGAAGATCAAGATTCATCTCCATGCAGCATCCCATTCACCTTGCAGCATCCTAACATATGTTTTTCTTAGAATTTATGAAAAATCGACTAAGTCCGAAATGCCTTTAAGTATGGATGCTGTATTAAGATGGGAGATGAAGAAGATCAAGGTTCATCTCCATGCAGCATCCCATTCATCTCGCAGCATCCTAACATATGTTTTTCTTAGAAATTATGAAAAATCGACTAAGTCCGAGATGCCTTTAAGTAGGGATGCTGTATTAAGATGGGAGATGAAGAAGATCAAGATTCATCTCCATGCAGCATCCCATTCATCTCGCAGCATCCTAACATATATTTTTCTTAGAATATATGAAAAATCGACTAAGTCCGAGATGCCTTTAGGTAGGGTTGCTGTATTAAGATGGGAGATGAAGAAGATCAAGATTCATCTCCATGCAGCATCCCATCCATCTCCCAGCATCCTAACATATATTTTTCTTAGAATATATGAAAAATCGACTAAGTCCGAGATGCCTTCAGGTAGGGTTGCTGTATTAGGATGGGAGATGAAGAAGATCAAGATTCATCTCCATGCAGCATCCCGGACATCATCTCGCAGCATCCTAACATATGTTTTTCTTAGAAATTATGAAAAATCGACTAAGTCCGAGATGCCTTTAAGTAGGGATGCTGTATTAAGATGGGAGATGAAGAAGATCAAGATTCATCTCCATGCAGCATCCCATTCATCTCGCAGCATCCTAACATATGTTTGTCTTAGAATTTATGAAAAATTGACTAAGTCCGAGATGCCTTTAAGTAGGGATGCTGTATTAAGACGGGAGATGAAGAAGATCAAGATTCATCTCCATGCAGCATCCCATTCATCTCCCAGCATCCAAACATATGAATTTCATAGAATTTATGAAAAATCGACTTAGTCCGAGATGCCTTTAAGCAGGGATGCTGTGTTAAGACCGGAGATGAAGAAGATCAAGATTCATCTCCATGCAGCATCCCATTCATCTCGCAGCATCTTAACATAGGTTTTTCTTAGAATTTATGAAAAATCGACTAAGTCCGAGATGCCTTTAAGTAGGGATGCTGTATTAAGATGGGAGATGTAGGAGATCAAGATTCATCTCCATGCAGCATCTCATTCATCTCGCAGCATCCTAACATATGTTTTTCTTAGAATTTATGAAAAATCGACTAAGTCCGAGATGCCTTTAAGTAGGGATGCTGTATTGAGATGGGAGATGAAGTAGATCAAGATTCATCTCCATGCAGCATCCCATTCATCTCGCAGCATCCTAACATAAGTTTTTCTTAGAATTTATGAAAAATCGACAAAGTCCGAGATGCCTTTAAGTAGGGATGCTGTATTAAGACGGGAGATGAAGAAGATCAAGATTCATCTCCATGCAGCATCCCATTCATCTCGCAGCATCTTAACATAGGTTTTTCTTAGATTTTATGAAAAATCGGCTAAGTCCGAGATGCCTTTAAGTAGGGATGCTGTATTAAGATGGGAGATGAAGAAGATCAAGATTCATCTCCATGCAGCATCCCATTCATCTCGCAGCATCTTAACATATGTTTTTTTTAGATTTTATGAAAAATCGGCTAAGTCCGAGATGCCTTTAAGTAGGGATGCTGTATTCAGATGGGAGATGGAGAAGATCAAGATTCATCTCCATGCAGCATCCCATTCATCTCGCAGCATCCTAACATATGTTTTTCTTAGAATTTATGAAAAATCGAAAAACTCCGAGATGCCTTTAAGTAGGGATGCTGTATTAAGATGGGAGATGTAGGAGATCCAGATTCATCTCCATGCAGCATCCCATTCATCTCGCAGCATCCTAACATATGTTTTTCTTAGAATTTATGAAAAATCGACTGAGTCCGAGATGGCTTTAAGTAGGGATGCTGTATTGAGATGGGAGATGTAGGAGATCAAGATTCATCTCAATGCAGCATCCCATTCATCTCGCAGCATCCTAACATATGTTTTTCTTAGAATTTATGAAAAATCGACTTAGTTCGAGATGCCTTTAAGTAGGGATGCTGTATTAAGATGGGAGATGAATAAGATCAAGATTCATCTCCATGCAGCATTCCATTCATTTCGCAGCATCCTAACATATGTTTTTCTTAGAATTTATGAAAAATCGACTAAGTCCGTGATGCCTTTAAGTAGGGATGCTGTATTAAGATGGGAGATGAAGAAGATCAAGATTCATCTCCATGCAGCATCCCATTCATCTCGCAGCATCCTAACATATGATTTTCTTAGAATTTATTAAAAATCGACTAAGTCCGAGATGCCTTTAAGTAGGGATGCTGTATTAAGATGGGAGATGAAGAAGATCAAGATTCATCTCCATTCAGCATCCCATTCATCTCGCAGCATCCTAACATATGAATTTCTTAGAATTTATGAAAAATCGACTAAGTCCGAGATGCCTTTAAGAAGGGATGCTGTTTTAAGATGAAAGATGAAGAAGATCAAGATTCATCTCCATGCAGCATCCCATTCATCTCCCAGCATCCTAACATATGAATTTCTTAGAATTTATGAAAAATCGACTAAGTCCGAGATGGCTTTAAGTAGGGATGCTGTATTAAGATGGGAGATGAAGAAGATCAAGATTCATCTCCATGCAGCATCCCATTCATCTCGCAGTATCCTAACATATGTTTTTCTTAGAATTTATGAAAAATCGACTAAGTCCGAGATGCCTTTAAGTAGGGATGCTGTATTAAGATGGGAGATGAAGAAGATCAAGATTCATCTCCATGCAGCATCCCATTCATCTCGCAGCATCCTAACATATGTTTTTCTTAGAATTTATGAAAAATCGACTAAGTCCGAGATGGCTTTAAGTAAGGATGCTGTATTGAGATGAGAGATGTAGGAGATCAAGATTCATCTCCATGCAGCATCTCATTCATCTCCCAGCATCCTAACATATGAATTTCTATGAATTTATGAAAAATCGACTAAGCCCGAGATGCCTTTAAGTAGGGATGCTGTATTGAGATGGGAGATGTAGGAGATCAAGATTCATCTCCATGCAGCATCTCATTCATCTCCCAGCATCCTAACATATGAATTTCTTAGAATTTATGAAAAATCGACTAAGTCCGAGATGCCTTTAAGTAGGGATGCTGTTTTAAGATGGGAGATGAAGAAGATCAAGATTCATCTCCATGCAGCATCCCATTCATCTCGCAGCATCCTAACATATGAATTTCTATGAATTTATGAAAAATCGACTAAGTCCGAGATGGCTTTAAGTAGGGATGCTGTATTAAGATGGGAGATGTAGGAGATCAAGATTCATCTCCATGCAGCATCTCATTCATCTCCCAGCATCCTAACATATGTTTTTCTATGAATTTATGAAAAATCGACTAAGTCCGAGATGCCTTTAAGTAGGGATGCTGTATTAATATGGGAGATGAAGAAGATCAAGATTCATCTCCATGCAGCATCCTATTCATCTTACAGCATCCTAACATGTGTTTTTCTTAGAATTTATGAAAAATCGACTAAGTCCGAGATGCCTTTAAGTAGCGATGTTGTATTAAGATGGGAGATGTAGAAGATCAAGATTCATCTCCATGCAGCATCCCATTCATCTCCCATCATCCTAACATATGTTTTTCTTAGAATTTATGAAAAATCGACTAAGTCCGAGATGCCTTTAAGTAGGGATGCTGTATTAAGATGGGAGATGAAGAAGATCAAGATTCATCTCCATGCAGCATCCTATTCATCTCATAGCATCCTAACATTTGTTTTTCTTAGAATTTATGAAAAATCGACTAAGTCCGAGATGCCTTTAAGTAGGGATGCTGCATTAAGATGGGAGATGAACAAGATCAAGATTCATCTCCTTGCAGCATCTCATTCATCTCCCAGCATCCTTACATATGTTTTTCTTAGAATTTATGAAAAATCGACTAAGTCCGAGATGCCTTTAAGAAGGGATGCTGCATTAAGATGGGAGATGGACCAGATCAAGATTCATCTCCTTGCAGCATCTCATTCATCTCCCAGCATCCTTACATATGTTTTTCTTAGAATTTATGAAAAATCGACTAAGTCCGAGATGCCTTTAAGTAGCGATGTTGTATTAAGATGGGAGATGTAGAAGATCAAGATTCATCTCCATGCAGCATCCCATTCATCTCCCATCATCCTAACTTATGTTTTTCTTAGAATTTATGAAAAATCGACTAAGTCCGAGATGCCTTTAAGTAGGGATGCTGTATTAAGATGGGAGATGAAGAAGATCAAGATTCATCTCCATGCAGCATCCCATTCATCTCGCATCATCCTAACATATGTTTTTCTTAGAATTTATGAAAAATCGACTAAGTCCGAGATGCTTTTAAGTAGGGATGCTGTATTAAGATGGGAGATGAAGAAGATCAAGATTCATCTCCATGCAGCATCCCATTCATCTCGCAGCATCCTAACATATGTTTTTCTTAGAATTTATGAAAAATCGACTAAGTCCGAGATGCCTTTAAGTAGCGATGTTGTATTAAGATGGGAGATGTAGAAGATCAAGATTCATCTCCATGCAGCATCCCATT